>NC_141780.1:7007097-7307097 GCF_054643075.1 Acanthaster planci
ATTGCCAGATTTGAACAATTTTCGGGTGATTTATAATCAAATATATGCAGACATTTTAGGGTGGGAACAGAACCGGTAAAGGGTGGATGAATGTAGAAATGCTGGTCCACAATTTCCACCTTCTTTGACGAAAACATCCCTAGGTATAGGTAATAAGAATATGAAACTTTCATCATTGGATAGAATCACAGGTGCCCTTTTAGATGCCAAATTTGAACAATTTCTGGGTCATTTATGATCTAATACATGCCGACATCTTTGTGCTGTGAAATAACCTGTTCATCGTAAAGACATACAGAATTAGGTCAAAATAACAAGCACACGGCCAAGAACTCTTCCCTTCTTTTGCAAATATTTCTCTAACTACAAAAAACATCAATATGAAACATCATTGGATTGAGTAACATGTGCCATTTCAGATGCCACCGAGATTGCCAGATTTGAACAAATTCGGGCCATTTATGATCCAATATATACAGACATCTTTTTGCTGGGAAAGGACCTGTTCAACCTGAATAATAAAGAATTCCGTCGAAATAGCAAGCAGACAGCCATGAACTCTTCCCTTTTTTGCAGCTTTTATCTAACTAAAGCGAATATAAATATGAAACTCACATCATTGGATTGAGTAGCATGTGCCCCTTCAGATGCCACTGAGGTTGCCAGATTTGAACAATTTTCGGTTCATTTATAATCCAATAAATGCAGACATTTTGGGGTGGGAAAAGAACCGGTAAAAGGTGGATGAATGTAGAAATGCCAGTCCAGAATTTTTGCCTTCTTTGACGAATATATCCCTAACTAAAGCAAATATAAATATGAAACTTACATCATTTGATAGAATAACATGTGCCCTTTGTGATGCCACCAAAACTCCAATATTCGGACAATTCTGAGGTCTTCTATAATCCAATATTTACAGACATGTTGCGCGGGAAACAGACGAGTAAAGTGTGGACAAAAGAAGAAAGGCGAAAAAATAGCAAGCAGTCGACCAGGAACTACCGGCTTTCAGGGTTCTTTCCCTAAGTAAAGAAAATATGAATCTGAAACTTACATCGTTGGATGGAGTAACATGTCCCCTCTAAAATGAAACGATGTTTGAAACATTTGAACGTTTTTCAGTTCATTTATGATCCAATATATACAGACATCTTTCTGTGGCAACAGGACCAGTGAAAGGTATAAAAATGCCGATTAGCATGAAAATAGGAAGTAGTAGTACAGGAACTGTTTCCCTTTTCGAAGACATTTTTCTTATGAATATGAAGCTTACATCATTGAATAGATTATTAATATGTGTCTTTTCAGACGCCACAAAGATTGCCAGAATTGGAGATAATTTTGAGGACTTTCATTATCCAATATATGCAGATATGTTTGAACGGGAAAACAGACTTGTGAGGTTTGGACCATTGGATCAATGCAAAAAATGCCAAAAGGCCTTCTTTCAGGGTTCTTTCCCTAAACAAAGAAAATATGAATCGTCCATTATTAGACAACGCAACATGTACCCTTTCAAATGAAACGAAGATTGAAACATTCGGACAATATTCAGATTATTTGTGATCCAATATATGCAAACATCTTTCTGCGGCAACAGGACCTTTAAAAGGTTTTTAAATGTTGAGTGGCATAAAAATAGGATGCAGTAGTATAGGAATCGTTTCCCTCTTTCAAAGATATTTCCCTAAGTAAAGGACATATGAATATGAAACTTACATCACTAGATAGAGTAACATGTCACCTTTCAGATGCCGCCAAAATTAAAACATTTGGTGAATTCTGAGATATTTTATAATCCAATATATGCAGACATGCTGGCGCAGAAAAGAGGCCTGTGAAGAAAGGACAAATCGAGAATGCGAAAACAAAAAAAGCAGTTGACCAAGAACTCTGGATTTCTTTCAGGATTCTTTCCCTGAGTAAAGGAAATATTAAACTTCCCTTATAGGGTACAGGAATATGTATCCTTTCAAATGCCACCAGGATTGAAACATTCGGCCAATTTTCAGGTCATTTATGATCCAATAGGCCTACATGCAGACATCTTTCTTCGGCAACAGGACCTGTGAAATGTTTATAAATGCTGAGCTGCATGAAAATAGGAAGCAGTTGTTTTTTTGCAGATATTTCCTTAAGTCAAATATGAAAATGAAACTTACATCATTAGATAGAAAAACATGTTTTCTTTCCGATGCCGCCAAGGTTAAAAGAGTTGGACATTTTTCAGGTCATTTAGAATCCAATATATGCAAACATCTTTCCGCAGGAAAAGGACCTGTAAAAGGTTGTTAAATGCTGAATCGCATAAAAGTAGCAAGCAGTAGATCAAGAACGTTTGCTTAATTTTCAAGATATTTCCCTAAGTAAAGGAAACATGAATATGAAACTGACATCATTAAATAGAAAATGTTATTCCCTTTCAGATGCCACAAAGATCGCCAGATTTAGACAATTTGCAGGTCCTTCATGATCCAATATATGTAGACGATTTTGCGCTTGAAGAAGGCCTGGACTTGTAGAGTGTGGACAAATGCAGAGTTTCACAGATACAGTACGAATAGTAGTACAAGAACTGTTGTGTTCAATTGCAAGTATTTCTTTAACTAAAGCATATATGAATATGATATATACATAAATCATTGGATAGATGAACATGTCCCATTTCAGATGAAACCGAGATTGCAAGATTTGGACGATTTTCACGTCATGTATGATCCAACATATGCAGGCATCTTTGTGAGGAAAAATGTGGACAAATGCAGGATTTCAGAAAAAGAAATAGGGAAACAGTAGGTCAAGAACCTTTATAGCTTCTTTCAGAGTTATTTCACTAACTACAGCAAATACAAATATGAAACTTACATCACAGGATAGAAGAACATGTGTTCTTACAGATGCCCCCAAGACGAAGAATAAACAGAATAACTTGCAAATGCTCTAAACATTATGTATCAAATTATTCATTAAAAATTCAGTCCATGTATAAGAATATTATATATACAAATTTGGCAGTAACGAATCGCTAATAATGGCGCATTATTCTGATTTTCCTCAGAAATGATTGGGACGAGATACCAATTGACCCAAAAAAGCAACTTAACACTAAGGGATCTGAAAAGATCCTGCATCGATTTTTTTTTAACGGACATCGCTACAGTACATTTTTAAATACCTGGGCTTTAGGAGTATTTTAGTCATTGTGAAACCATTCTGTGAATCATTAAGTATTAGCACAGCGGCCGTTTTTTTCGAGACATGTTGCGAAAAAGGTACTCTTTATGTTCTTTTTTCTTCTCTTTTCACTTTTTATTTGACTTTTTCGCATGTTCCTAAAATGGCATTCTTTTTTTTGAGGGGGGGTCGCAAGTTCCACTGACGACAAAAACCCCCTTACAATATTTGCGAAATCGATACCTCAGAAAAGAAGTGCGTTACGCAAATATTGTCGTCATGTAATGATGTCATCAAATGGCAAGTTATGTGACATTAAACTTGAACGATTAAAAACTATATTTCCTGAAGTATATGGCCAAATGGGTTCAGACCTTGTAGATATTTTGAAGGGGAAGTGATTTAAACGAATATAAACCTCATGTGATGAAGTCAGCAGGTTACAAGTCATGTAACAATAAAGGTGCACTCCTCCAACCCCATATCAACGGCACTAATGCTCCATCGGGTTCAAACATTGCACTTCAAAATGATGTTGTCTTCAATGTGGTCTCCAATTCATCTCGTGTGGCTAAAGTATTCTTCAAATCACCAACAGATTACGTTACGTACTTGTCGAGCACCCTCTAGTGACAGGTTAAAAATTCTGAAAAATGAATTTTGAAAATGGCTGTGGTGAAGTTTGTCCGAATCGCCTGAAGATTGACGTGGATGATGATATTTACCCATTTAACAAATGTGAGAAATTTGGGGCCGATGACGTTATCATACCGGAAGTCCTAATAAAATACGTCCTTTTCCTCTTCAAAATTCGGTAAAACGTCAACCGTGAAAGATTTCAGAGTGAATTGTCCATTACATGATAGCTAAAACATTGAAGCCAACTACATCAAGTGCTTAACTAGTGTAGTTCTTCACACAGATAAAGCACTGACGACAAAAAAAACTTACAATATGTTCGAATGGAGTCGCTTGAACGTAGTGTCTCTAGTCGAGTGGTGTGTTACGCCACAACAATAGCATCAGTCCCAACTATAGTTGGGCCCGTCCCAACTAGAGTGCTACAGTTGGACCGGCCCAACTACATCAGAGAGGTCCTGTGTGCATCATGTGCCCAGCTTGTGCCAAAGTCATATTGTTTACAAATGTCATGTCATTGGTCATAGGGCCAAGTGCCACATTTTTGATGAATTGTGTCAAGTGTGAGACACATTGACTCGGATAATGTTGAGACATTTCCATCAGACATTGGTCAACAATAGTTGGGCCAGCCCAACTGCAGCACTACAGTTGGGACTGTCCCAACTATAGTTGGGACTTATGCTATAGTTGGGGTGTAACAGGGACATTAGACCAAAACGTCGGGTCAAGTCAAGTATTTAGCTTCAATAACTTTGGGTCCCAAATAGTTTGGAACAGCAAAACCTTCGAAAATAACTATCCATTGACCGAGCTTTCGATTTGTAATACATTCATCTGGAAAATGTCACACAATACATTATAATTATTTTGACTCGAGTCATTACGACTATGCTCAACCCCTTGAAGTAGAACATGCATAATACACCTCCTGAAATAAAAGTAGGCTGAACCTGAAACTGCGGTGTACTGTAACTACTCTAAAAACTCGATAGTAAGATACTGGAATAACATAATTCAATTGATTAAAGGAATAAAAACATTACATATTGCTGGTCTCAAGCCAAGACTAAAATAAAACTGGTCTTGAGACCGGTCACAGACCTACATGACTGAAAATATTATATGAGTGGCCTCTTCCGTTATTAGTCACTTGGAGGGTACAATATAGGCCATATTTGTTACATTGTCGGTCAGTATTATATTATGTTTTAGCCGTAACATAGCGCGGGATGGGATACATTTTCGTATGAGTAAAACGTTCCCAAATAAACAATTTGAGGGGTTTTTTGATACTGGAAGTGAATACTACTACAGTCGCTTTAGTAATTTTGTATATCTTCTGCACCACGATGCATACAAAAACATTGTTTGCGTACATGCATTTGCAGTTGGTGATGCAGCAGCCGCCATTTTGATGCTTGTGCGTTCATCTTCAGCAGTAAGCAGCCCTCAGAAATGCCAAAGCTAAACTCCAAACTGCGTAACAGTTGACGGGAGTCCTATATCGAGGATATAATTATGTATTTATCTAGGTTCAGTTCTTACCTGCCTTTCTGCAGCCTTATTTTCTTGTCTGGATAGACTTAGGTGTCCTTGCCGCATTGAAATTGCGAACCACATTGCCAGCAAATCCTTCCAGCTGATGGTTGGTGCGGTCTCGCCGTCTTGTGTGCATCCCTGTGTCCTGGCTTTGAAGTACTAGTTTTCCCACAGCGCCACTTTCGTTCATGTATAAATGATGAACACCTCAACAACTTCAAGGGAATGGTACCAAATGTACCTCATTCAACACCAATGCTGGACACGACTCGATTCCGTTCGGTAAGGAGCTGTTGTTACCACGAGTTTGATGCTTACGTGGTCGACGTGGCGGTTACGGCCGTGATGGATACTCACACGAGCAGCACAGCTGAACTCGTGCGATGCGCTGGACAGCATAGTATGCAAGTTAACCCACAACTCACAACCGCAGCCATTTGCAGTCTTGTCAAACAAAACTAGGTGCTGGTTTTCTTGAATGCATAGGCCAAAAAATATCTCTTTCACCAGGTAGTTTTTCGCTGCACATGTCTGCTTTTGCTTGTATTGTTTTTGCAAGTAAATGATCAGTTCACGGTAGTAGAAGAGAACCGCCAAAATTGAGAGGGGCCTACAGTACGCGTGCAAGGCTATGTTGCTCTTCAAAGCAACTCTACCAAGAAAGGGCACGTGGTAGTGCTGTCAATCACTGTTAAGTTGCTCCCGCAAAATTGAATTCCATTCCCATTCAGAGCATTCAGGAGATCGGCGCGTTGGAAAGACTCTTCTGCTAATATTTGAAGAATTTTAGGAAACTGTTGAACCAATAGACGGTCGGCCCTCGTTTTTGCATAGTTTGTTAAAATAGCGTCGAGAACATTAGCTATCGCAGGACACATATGAACGAGATTGTGTTTCCAAGGAATAATTGGCGTAACAGTAAATGATCGTACACAAAGACGCCCCATCCAGGGGGACGAATTGGTGCATTTATATGGACTGTTAGAGGTAGCCTGTGCAGTGCTGTGTGATTGACAACGTTTCAGACAATGATTAGATTAATTTTATAAGGTGATGTCCACTACCATTTGATTTTTGTCACGAAAATCAGTCTCTGACTGGCGGGTTACATATCCTGAATGACTCAGACTGAAAACACAAGAGTGTTGTAGCTTGAGTATTGTAAAGTGAAACTAAGGGTCAAACAACGCGTACTTAAGCAGCCCTTCATTTGCCAATACATGTATCAAGTTAATTCAATATATAACAATATTTCTGACCCTCACACTATTGACGTACCCGATTGCGCAAGGCATAAATTGCACCACTGAAGGTATACGTGTTGCCTAGTATTAAGAATCAGTCACATTGCTTGTACGTAAAATGGTTATTTAACAGGGAATTGGTCATTGTTGCCTATAATTATCATGACTAACGTGGCAGCTTCTCTTCGCAATTATAAAAAAAATCGTCATTTGGGGAGTTCAGTTCCACCGCAAGATCGACCGCTCAGGATAAAGAAAAAAATGCGTCAATGGGGCGGCAAACAGATTCAGCTATCTGATGATATCGAAATACAGCTCTTAGTAAGTTCAGACTACATTTACTAATTTCAAAGAGAGATGGAATTACCTGCCAAACAAACAGTAATAGTTTTAAATCAATTCCGGTGATATTTCCATATCACTAATAAAGGTCAAGTGCAACGGAGACAAAAAAGTCACAATTTTGGACCCCTCATTTCTGGAACTACCCATTAAAAACTATTGTGGGAATTAAGCCACAGTTTTCTGATTGCCTTTCGTTTCCTTGGCTTGAGTTTCAACCGAACATCCCTTATATCTAAGCAGATGAATTTATTACAACAAATAAGTACACATTTGGAAAAGTCCTTATCTTTGAGTATACATGTATTCCTAGTATCAGTTTCGTCAAATTCTTCTTTTCACCAAAAAGAAATACTTAAATAAATGGATAAAAAGGGGAAAAAAGAGGTAGAAGGAAGAGAAAAAAGGGAGGGACCCAGCCTCATAATTGTGACAAAAGCGTTCTGCTTCAGGTTACCCAACCGTCCAAATTAAGGGCTGCGACTCTCGATTTTGTAGTTCACTCCCCGTCCTCGAAAATCTTTGATCCGCCCCTGCATGTGGAATTCACTAGCATGAGTTTTATTATGAGGAGAGAGTTTTCTGTGAAGGTTCTGGCAAGGTCCGACCATGGAGATCCAATGAGTCAGCCTAGAATTAAGTTCTGCACTCAGGCTTGCTTTGGTTCGGTGTGTTCAGTACATTACGTGCCGAAATTACCCACACTAATTTAATGTTTAGGCATCCCGCCGATGGAGGGCGTCAGGCTGGCAATCACCCTCCAAAGGACACATTAAATTGGCGACTACTGCTGACAATTCCGTCTTCGTTGTATGTGTTGTCCCGGATCCCGGCCACAGCCAGTTGATTTGGACACGGCCGGCTCGATGTACCGTCAAAGCTGTACATGTACAGTATATGTGCTGTGTGTGTACAGGTACTGTATAATTATGTACTCTACATGTATGCGCTGTCCAACGACGGTAGATCCAGAGCATTTTCGGCATTTCAGTGGTACATGTACGTGGTTGGCATCAAATTAATCTTGTTGCGCCCCGACTACATTTCATAACTGAGACTGCTCGAGATGAGTTTTAATAGTAACAGCAGGTTCAAGCTTCTTGTGAAAAATGCGAAGCAAGTTGCTGTAGTCTCCAGTGGTAACCAGCTTGTGCTGCGCCGCAAAGAGATGGGCCAGGTCGCTGTGATGCCGGAGTCATCACCGGGAATAAATGGATGCGGGGCCGCCCAGGAAGGTGTCAGCATCGTTGTTAACCTGTGAGCTTCAGTTTGTGCATTGTCATCTCACCTCTTCTCTTTTAAAATTCTGTTGGTATTATTCCAATTCTTTAGTCTGCTTTATTCTTTGTTAGGCCCTATTTGTTCTTTTTACGCGTAGCAACGGATGTTCCTTCAGTCAAAACTGAACTTCACTGGTTCATGAACAACTATTTATGCTCATGAATGTTATGGTTACAGCACTACCAACAAAATAAACACTCATGACCAGCAAGGCTCTTTCAATTGATAAGGAGGTGCTTCTGCTTGAGGGGGGCAGGCCTACCTATTACTTCATTTAAGCTGTATACATGTACATGTATACCTACAGTGTAGGAGCCCTAGGTTATTGGCTACAAGTATTGGTGTGTTTCTGAAATGTCTTAGACCACACTCGTGTGCAGAAAATGTATAATACATTTCTGTATTAATTTAAATGTAATACATGTACAATAGCATTCCTAATGTAGCCAGCATTGAACTATACATTGCTGTCACAAATTTTAGATACGTGTAAACTTGACATGTCTGTTAAACATTCTCTTTTCCCAGGAGTGGAATGATAGAAGACATAGGTTGTTCCTCAGCTTTAGATCAAAAGTACAGTCATGCAACATTTGACCATGTTCTGGATGTGAGTGGAATGTGTGTACTACCAGGTGAGAGTACAAGTGTGCAGAAATGCTATAACTACATGTACACATACATGTACATGTACATGTAGATTGGACTTGGAGACAGGACCTAGACTGCAGTGTTGTAGTCGAGTACTTTTTTCCGAGGTCCAAGTACGGCCAAGTACTTTGACTGCCGAGTACAAAGACAGGGCGAGTACTTTGCCAGCCGAGTACAAGTACTGGTTTCCGAGTACAAGCACTTGCACTTCTGAGTACAAGTACTTCTAATTCTGAGTACGAGTACAAGTAATTCTAATTCAAAAGTAGTTTTATCTTAATTTGAAGACTCTAAGACCTGCCACTGTGTGAAAGAAACACCGAATGCAGATGACATGGCTACAAGAACAAGTGATCTGGTTAGCAATATCACGGTCACTACATGTGCGTTGCAGCAGTTGACTAACGTGCACAGCGCGGCGAAGTCTATTTTCCAGACTCAATTATTCACATGCCTATGATTTTCTGTATGCTTGGTTCGTTGTTAGAATTTTCGGGTCCAGGAACCAGACTACCAATGCCCAAGTAAATTGCGTGACCATTCTGGATTACCACAATATAATTTGCGTACGTGATTGGTTAAGTACGCTCACAGACGGCAAATGGGTCGTATGCGTTAATGGTCCCACGTTCGGCCTTCTCTTTGTCAGAACCGTATTGAATATCGAGTACGAGTACTTGGACGTCCGAGTACAAGTACGAGTACTCTGAAAATGGTACTCGAGTAGTACTCGAGTACGAGTACGGAGTACAACTACTACATGTACAACTAGTACAACACTGCTTTGGTCCACGCAGTGCTTCTTGTTACTGTGAACAATTCTTAAAAAAATTAAGAGACACAGCTAAAGCTGTGTCTCTTAATTTTTATTTTCAATTTCTGTTTTACATATTTAATGAGTGTTTTGGTGTTCTGGTTATTATACGAATACAAATTTCCATATTCATGTCAAAAACTTTGATGTGCCATTCCGGGTACTGATTTATATTATGGGATAAATATTGATATTTTGTTGTCCTTAATTCTGTTTTTTTGGTGATTCAGTGTTGTTTTGCTACATGTACATGTATATTGTATGGCAATAATCCATTGAGCAACCCTTTCCCAGAAATGTTTTCAAAGTTTGTACAGAAAGCATACATTTTTTGTACATGTATTTACATTGCCTTCCATGAATGACATCATAGCAATCATAGCAACTATGCCCTTAGATATCGAGAAATCTATTTTCAAAAAGTGCACTTTTCAATACATTTAACCTCAAAAGGATGTTAGATACATGTACATGTACATGTAGTTTTCATTCTTTGAAGATGAGTTCAAGTTCACAAAAATGCAAGTACAAAATTCATCACTTGCAAACTTAGAACAATACGTGTCCCATTTGTGATCTAATGCAACCTCAATCGTTGGGGTCTTATAAACCATGTTTTGGTCTTCTCTATGAAGACAGTGACAAGTTAAGGTACCATTATGTGGAACTGTCCAAAAGTCAAAGGAATGGAGGATTGACCCAGAAAGAGGGTTATGCATAATGTACATGATGTATATGTGTAAGTGTCTAGGGAAGGGGATTAAATTGCAAGTCATATGTGCACACTGACTCACTGAGTTTTTTCTTTGGCTTCCTGATCCAACAGGCCTAGTAGATGGTCACACACATCCTGTCTGGGCAGGTGACAGAGTTCACGAGTTTGCTATGAAGGTCAGTTTCACCATAAGGCTCTGTGTGATACAGGTGGTTCTCCAGTTCTGTATCTGCTTACATGTACACTGACACTGTGGCAAGCTCACAAGAACCCACAAAAAGATGCAGTGCATGCTGTATGACAGTTCCCAACCATTTTTATAGACCAGAAGCGGTTGTGTAAGGACCACGCTTGACTCAACAAAAGAATTGTAGAAAAAACAGCATGCTCAAATGGGAGTTTCGAACTTTACAGGATACAAGATGAAATTAGATTTCCAACAAATTGTGTTTTGGTTTATTTTTCACAGAACAGATTCAACTACCAAACTATGGCTTTCGATGTATTCAAAGAACCTTCGGCATTCTTAATTTCCCAGGACGGCGCCCATGTGGCCAAAGGGGCGATTTTCCATCAGTTTTTGGCCACTGTTCGAAACAAATCTTGTCATGCACTGGATCGCTGCACCAGCCGGCCTGGCAAAATCAGTTTTCCCTCAGGAGTTGCCCGTGATTAAGCATGAGTCCAACTGTGATCAGCATTCAATCAAATTTTTCTTTTTGCACAGCCATTTAGGACATCATTGGCCTAGCATGGAATATAATTAGGGCGTGGCTATCAGAGATTGGCAAACATAATTTCATAAGCACAGGTCGATGTAGTAAGAATTTAGAATTGTTGTGCAGTGGAAATGCTGTACCAGTAGGTTGCATGTTCTTGGTTGATTTTTAGTGAATTCTCACCCTGTGCTTGTTACAACCATCACGTGATGCAGGGCCACCGTTAGTTTACTGTACATATACATGTAAATTTATACAGTACATGTGTACAGTGCATGTACATGTGCTGAGCGCCAGCGCTGGTGTGGCACACCTCGTAATCCATTTGTCGTCGTGTTTGCTTTTTTATCAAGTTTTCTTGCATGCATTCTGTGCGCTAGCAATGCCATGCCATATTAAAGCCAAACATCTGAACCAACCAGTTTGGTTCAGTTTTTGTTCGAAAGTGCCATGTTAGATGGTTTTTTTGGAGGGGTTCAGCGGATTGACTGCAGCACTACACAGATGTTCTGTTTGATGTACACAAAGCCTTTCAGCTGAAGAAAAAATGTACCCTGCGCATATATGTAGGCAGGTGCAAGAATTTCCTGCCAAATTTGAATTTAATTGGCCTGAAAGAGAAATTGGTCAGTCTGTTTTATTTTGTTCATGTCTGGCATGTCCTCTACAACATTGAAGACATCTGACAAGAAATACATGTAGGTCTCAATAATTATCTTAAAATTTTCAATCTTTATCTAACCCAGGGAAACGTAATTGAATGCCATTTTCATCCACTGCTGGAAACCCTGAAGAAGCCTGTTAAATCTCTTTTGAGGACACTAAACTTTCTTTTAATTCACCAGATTGCTGGTGCTAGCTACATGGATGTCCACAAGGCTGGGGGTGGGATCGGCTTCACCGTCGAGCACACGCGTGCTGCCTCTGAAGACGAGCTGTACAACCTCCTGCAGCCCCGTCTGGAGGGTATGCTCCAGGCGGGCACCACACTTGCTGAGTGTAAGAGTGGCTATGGCCTGGAGACGGCAACAGAGATGAAGATGCTGCGGGTCCTGGAGCGGGCAAGACGGGAGCTGCCAATCGAGATTTCCAGCACCTTCTGTGGGGCACACTCTGTGCCAATGTGAGTATTTGTTGCACTCAGTGCAAGAGTGAATAGTTGGTGCACTCTGTGCCAAAGTGAATAGTTAATCCACTCTGTGCCAGAGTGAATAGTTGATGCACTCTGTGCCAAAGTGAACAGTTGATGCATTCTGTGCCAGAGTGAATAGTTAATGCACTCTGTGCCAGAGTGAATAGTTGATGCACTCTGTGCCAAAGTGAATAGTTAATCCACTCTGTGCCAAAGTGAACAGTTGATGCATTCTGTGCCAGAGTGAATAGTTGATGCATTCTGTGCCAGAGTGAATTGTTGATACACTCTGTGCCAAAGTGAATAATTGATGCACTCTGTGCCAAAGTGAGTAGTGGATGCACTCTGTGCCAAAGTGAATAATTGATGCACTCTGTGCCTAAGTGAATAATTGATGCACTCTGTGCCAAAGTGAGTAGTGGGATGCACTCTGTGCCAAAGTGAATAATTGATGCACTCTGTGCCAAAGTGAATAATTGATGCACTCTGTGCCAAAGTGAGTAGTGGATGCACTCTGTGCTAAAGTGAGTAGTGGATGCACTCTGTGCCAAAGTGAATAATTGATGCACTCTGTGCCAAAGTGAGTAGTGGATGCACTCTGTGCCAAAGTGAATAGTCGATGCACTCTGTGCCAAAGTGAATAATTGATGCACTCTGTGCTAAAGTGAGTAGTGGATGCACTCTGTGCCAAAGTGAATTATTGATGCACTCTGTGCCAAAGTGAATGGTTGATGCACTCTGTGCCAAAGTGAATAGATGATGCACTCTGTGCCAAAGTGAATTGTTGATGCGCTCTGTGATAAAAAGTGAGCAGTTGATGCACTCTGTGCTGGAGTGAATTGTCGATGCACTCTATGCTAGAGTGAATAGTCGATGCACTCTATGCCACATTGAATAGTTGATGCAGTCAGTACCCAAGTGAATAGTTGATGCACTATGTGCCAAAATGAATAGTCGATGCACTCTATGCCAGAGTGAATAGTCGATGCACTCTATGCCACAGTGAATAGTTGATGTAGTCAGTACCCAAGTGAATAGTTGATGCACTCTGTGCCAAAATGAATAGTCGATGCACTCTATGCCAGAGTGAATAGTCGATGCACTCTATGCCACAGTGAATAGTTGATGTAGTCAGTACCCAAGTGAATAGTTGATGCACTCTGTGGCAGAATGAATAGTCCATGCACTCATACCAAAGTGAATGGTTGGTGCACTCTGTGCCAAAGGTGAATAATTCTTGCACTCTGTGCCAAAGTGTAAAGTTGATGCACTCTGCTCCAAAGTGAGTAGTTGATGTATTCTGTGCCAAAGTGAGTAGCTGATGTACTCTGTGTCAACAGCCCTGGGTACTCTTCTCATTTTAAGTCCAATTTCTGGACATCCCAGAAAGTTTTCCTTTCAGTTACTTTGAGTGAGTCAGACTGGTATTTTTACCGGCCAACTTCTGCCCAGGAAAAATTCACAGGTCACTTTTCCCGGGAATGGAAAGTACAATATGGACAGCATGAGCCGGTAAAAGCATGGAAAAGCAGATCAGTAGAGCATATATCCAGCCGCAAGCACAACGGCATGCTGCACACATGAATCGTTGTACTGAAAGCTCAGTTACTTCATACCACAAGTCCAAGTGCAGACAGTGGTCACATTTGACCACGTTTCATTTTACCATCGGCATGGTAAAACCCTTAGGGAAAAAAGTCCAGTGCGGACACAGCTGTTTTTGATCCCAAGATAAATAAACTTACAGTCTGTGCAAGGAATTCCATAACATCTGGAATTCCACTTCTCAATTTAGTTGGTGTTAGAGTTTGAAAATGACATTATTTTGTCCTAGCAGAGGGCAAACTGCCGAAGAAGCAACAGAGGATGTCATCAACAAGCAGCTACCAGAACTCCAGAACCTCATCGAAACTGGGGACATCCAGGTGGATAACATTGATGTCTTCTGCGAGAAGGGCGTGTTTGATGTGGACCAGAGCAGGCGGATCTTGCAAGCAGGGCTCCAGATGGGTCTGTCGATCAATTTCCACGGCGAAGAGCTGACCTACTTGGGTGCTGCTGAGGTGCAGTATTTGAGAATTGCATCTACATTCAGACAGGACACATACATGTACATGGAGGACTTTAGCAGACTATCCCTTGAACTATGAAGGGGTTCATCAGTTTTCTGAAGCATTTTCAGGAAATTGGCAATTCTCTCTATTTGTTTTGTATTTTTTCTTTCCCTCCTCTGTACTACATGTATATGTCCTTTTTGGATTTTTTCATCAGGTAGGGTAGGATTATGCACCCCTGTTTCTTCCTTAAGACACCCATGGAGAACACTACCAGACAAAATATCCATATTTCTGCTCTACATGTACATCCCCAGCAATATCATACCACTTGTATTCAATAAACGATGGCTCTCCATTCAATAAACGATGGCTTTCCGAATTTGCAATGTAAATATTTGATCTGATGTCGCAAAGTCACATTTGTGTTTGCTAAGTAATGCTTTCTAGCCAAGTATGAACCGGCCTAAAAACCACTGCTAACCGACAGGTCAGATCTTAATCTATTCACACACATGATGCAGTCTCATTTGAACAACCCTTGTGAAACCATTGTGCAGCAAGCTGTTTTGGCCAAGTTCACCTTGCTCATTGTGCATTCTCAGACCACTGATAAATCATACTTTTTCAACCATAAACAGCTTTAACCTAATGATTTCATCACTGACTCACCTAGAGTAATGTTGCTGCCAACATGTATTGTTGGTGACTGTTGACTCTTAAAACATGTAATACTTCAAATGTGGGAGCCAAATGTGTGATACTTTCAATTTTACGATATATTATTGAAAAGGTGATATGAAATTTAGGCAAACAATTACATTTACAAGTTCATTTCATTAGAATAGAACCCTTGTTATGAGAACCAGTGGAGTATTTTGCCAATCATCAGCAAAACTTGGCCCTTAAGAAGTTACAAGAGAAGCAAGTTTCATTGTCATCCCCCTTTTACCAGATGGGTTCTGCGTTGAAAGCAACAGCCATCAGCCACCTGGAAGAGATCAGCGATGCCGGGATCACGGCCATGGCCGAGGCCGGTAGCGTGGCCGTAGTCCTCCCGACGACTGCCTACATCCTGAAGCTGACCCCTCCTCCCGTCAGGAAGATGATCGAGAATGGGGTGGCAGTGGCTTTGGGAAGTGACTTCAATCCCAACGCATTCTGCCTGTCTATGGTATGACTCGGTTGCCTTAATATTACTAAGCTGGTTGTGTGAATTGTTGATCTATGCATGCACTTGTCAGACAGGTATTTTGGTGAGTCCTGTTGAAAGTAAGAAAACTCCCTCAATGACCAAAACAAGTTCAAGGCCAGCCAAGGTGCATTGAGCAATGTTTGTGAAAAGTATACATTTTTGGCTGACCTATCCCAGAAAAATGGGTGCTGCACCAGAACGGTTTGTTCAATTTTCACAAAATTGGTGTCAGAATGACCACTAGAAGGTTCTAAAAAGTCCTGTAGCCTCAGTGGGTGAGAAATTGGACTGTGGCGATATTGGACATAATGTTGTGGGGGCAGATTACCCCCCACACACCTCTTAAAGGATTAAATAACATTGGTTTGCAAACGATCAGTGAAACAGCCCCATTTTTTTCAAGTTTCTTTTTATCAGTTCCCCAAATTCTGCACTTGTGAAAACTAAAATATGTAAGAATACAATACATAGCATTCTTATAATTGTGTAGCTGAGAAAGAGATGTATGCATTATATTCACAGAGAAAAACTCCTGTCACTTCTATCTTCCACTGTATCACGGGTATTGATTTTGTATATCATTTCAGCCTCTAGCGATGCACCTGGCCTGTGTCAACCTGGGCATGACGATGGACGAGGCCCTGGTAGCAGCTACCATCAATGCCGCCGCCTCCCTGGGTAAATCCAGGAGCCACGGCTCACTGGAAGTGGGCAAGGTTGGGGATATGATTGTCATCGATGCGCCAAGGTGAGCTGGCAGTGAGGCTGAGTATTGCGGTGCAGGTGATCTGCCGCAGATTCCCGCGTTTGCCCAAAGCAATCCCTCTCTGTCATCCCAAGAAATCATTCAAATGTTAAATAACATGACTTCGATAACCAGCATAAGGCAAGAGCTGCAGCATTGGCGTAACTGGGTTAAAATTTCAAGGGGGACACCCAGGGATGCCCACCTTTACGTGTATCGAGGGGGGTACCAAAGGTACCCCCTCTCAATACACGTTTTACATGTTTTACTGTACTGCCACATCTCTCCTCAATCTACCCCAGAACACATTACCCCACCCCGGTTATGCCTCTGAGCTAGGGTGAACAAGCCCGTAAGTGTTGTCTTGAAGAATTTCTATTTTGATAACAGGATTGTGGGAACACGGGGCTGAGAATATTGCCACACTTACTGCAAGCTTTTATGACTTTCGACTTCATTACTATACCTCATGCATATTCATGACCAAATGCTTTTTCTCATCCATTCACCATCCCATATTAGTCACCATTTTTTGCTGTTTACCAGTCAAAGTGTAAGTGTGGATGAACTGTTCCCCTGGGAATAATTTGAATGCCAGGTGTTCATTATCGTGAAAATACTTTTCAGAAAAACAGTTGAATGCCAATCGCAAGGGAAAAAAAGCAAAATTTATGCTCTTTTTGTGCCCTAAGGAATACCAGTGACAAAGTACATATACACTTGTCTCATGATAGGAAGCAATATTAGCTTTTGCGTAATGGTACAATAAACAATCCCTGCTCAGATATTTTGGCTCGTAGCAAACCTTGCACGTTTTTGTGTGTAGAGAGAAGGGCTCAAGACTCCCAACCGTATCAGATCATCAATTTTTAATGGTACCTTATGAAGGCATTCTTAATGGAAAACCATACCATCAACTCATGTATTAAATGTATGGATATCTGTAGGAGTCACAGTGGTTGTGTCTTCCATTTATCATTTTTATTGTTGGTGCAAAACACATGCATTTAAAATTTTTGATTGTTGGTTGGTTTTAATGACTTTATCATTAGCTGAGGCAGAACTTGGACAAAAGCAGAGGGATCTAATTTAGGGTTGGGGTTGTGGTACACCCATCCAGTCTGTGAAAAGAATGGCACAAATATTTGGCAGTTTTTTGTAGGGGTTGGAAACTGAGTAAGTTTCGCCCTGCACAAAGGTTTCATTATTTTCTTTCGTCTTTACAAACTTACCTTTTCAGATGGGAGCACCTGATTTATCAGCTGGGCAACCATGAGAGAATGATCAAGCACGTCATCAAAAGGGGTGATGTCATCCAATGAAACGAAGAGATGAAATGAAAGTTAATTACCCTTTCATATTACTGCTGCTAGTTCTGCCGTCCCCACCAAAGGATTCTCTCCTTGTGTTCAGCTGTTTTTAGGTGAATGCAACAGTGCTGCAGTGTAATATGTGTATATTTTTAAATTCTGCGTGACCTGATGGAGGTAATTGAACCAATTTTGGGTCTAACAGGAGAAGTATTCCTTAATCAGATTTACTGTTTTTAAACATCGTAGGAATTTCTGATGAGGATTTAATTATCCAACATGGGTTGTCCATACTTTATTTGTAAATATATTGTTAATGCTTTGGAGGTGAGACATTATAACTCACATACAGAAGTGTTGTTGTTTTCTTCAGTCGTTTTGTTTCGTCAGCTTGAAAGATGCTGTGGTCAGAGGAAATGTTAGACTTGAATCAAGTCGGACTAAGGTTGCTCTTCCTTGGTCAGCCATCCCCAGCCGGTACGCACTACACAGTCGTAACGCTCGGCCCAGCAGCTGGCACAACCCGTATAAGGTGCCCTCATTATAGCCTTTATTGTACAACGTGTGTCATACGTCACCTGTCAGTAAGTCTGACTTGATGGATAAGCCAATCGGACCCCCTGTCAGTGATATATAGTTATTCATAATTGCATATGAACGACATGACTTGCATAACGTATACGGAATTTCCACCAATCAAAGTAGTTGGACTTCTAGACTCGTTAATTATAATGCAGGCATGAAAACGTAAAACCAAGTCCCCAATGTGATTGGCTGCTTCCACGTTTGGTAGATGAGCCCGTTCGCTGTGTGCGTACGGTTGGCAGATTTGTCAGGTCGGGATTTCTGACCTGAACTCATAGTAATAAGTGGACACAAGAGGGCGCGAAGCAAGTAACGGTGCGCAGTCTTGTTTGATATGTATCCAGAGCAGAAGAAACGAAGAGGTCACAGAGATCCCGACTGAGTTAGGTCAAGAAGAAATGGGACTTTTTTTCCCCTGTGAATACGTTACCAACACTGTTCCTTTGTCCTGTTTGCGGCCTGCTCGCAAAATTTCAAGAATTGTCCCAACTGGAATATCGGTCATCAGCAAACAAGCTGTACAAGAGAAATTCCGGCTGCAACTTTCTTTGCCTCAGCACATTGATCACATCTGTTTATTCCTCAAGTAATAACAATTACAGTACAAACTAGTGATACATAAACAGAAAACATTCCAAAGGTTCACCCAGGAAGGAGATGGCAGATTTATATTTAACTCGGGGTCGGAAACAGTAAGCACTTCCAATTTTGTTTGTCTTTGGAACATCAAGTAACACATATTATTCTGTCCATGTGCACATTTGGCCAAATTGCCTCGGCCCAGCGACAATTATGTTTCTTGTTTTTTTAGATTTTATAATTTTTTGCCCATTCTTAGCCAACATTTGTTTGGAAAAGTATTCTCCTTTGTCAGTCTTTTGTTGTAGGGAAAAGGCGAAAAAGGCCTGTGTAGGTCGAGACATGTAAACAAGTTGAACAGTTGAAATAAATCCTTCAAAAGTGTTTTCAAACGTAAGTGCAAACATGCACAAAGTGGACATTCTTTGAGTGGATTAATGATTTCCACTTTAAGTGAGTTTTAAAAACAGGTTGCATGAAACTGAGATGTTTAATCAACCGACTGCTCTAAGTCAAACTTCACCCTTTTTATCTCAAATTACACAGACCGTTTGGATTTTTCTTCCATTTACTATCAAAAGGGGTAGGCCTACAAACAATGGGATATGGGCAAGCAAAGGCTCCATTTGTGTTACACTGTTTCCCTTGTCAATGTATTCAAAACGATTTTGAAAATATCTTCCGTATATAAGTATTTCCCTTTTCATTTCAAAGACCAAACCTCTACGGTCGTACGTTTGAAAATGTTAACCCTAATTTTTTTTTAAGTTTGTGACTGCTCTTCATGTTTTTATTCAATGTAGCTTGAGCAACATGTACATGTGCACTGTTTATATGTTTACATTCACAATTGAATTGAATTCATGCTCCATACTGAGCAATGACTTCTTTCTGAAGGGATCCAACTGTATGCATTCAGTGTTGGCAGTATGTCTGTTATGGGAATGATTCATATACTAAACATTTTACCCTCCCAGGAAAATAATTTACATACCTCTGTATGCTAGTTTGTATCTCCCTGCAATGTATTATTAAAGATAAACTGAAAGTTAAAGGTTCGCAGTAACACCATGCAAGGATATCTAAAGAGTGTGTGTGGTTCCAAAAAGAACCGGAAGGTACTCCTGATACTTCATTTAAACCTTCCAAGCTCAAACTTAAATTGATTACTCTATCATGGCACGTCGTGGCAGGAACGTAAAAAGCAAGCAGGAGAGCTGGGGTCTGGGGTAAATTTTACGCTGGGACCCGATGTTTCTCCTGCCAAGACTTCCCCCCCCCCCGAAAAAAAATGAAAAGCCAAATATTGATATGAGAGGACCGTGTGATTGCCAAATAGGAGTGAATGTGTTTAAGTTTAACTCAGCCCAAGGTGGTGTGCTGCAGTCTTGCCATGTCAGGCTGTAAAATAAGTAGTATTGCAAAATAGAGCTATTAGTATTCAGCAAAAACTTGTAAAACAAAAAACTGAAATAATAAATGGCTGCGGGCTCCCATTCCATAGCATCTGAAACCAGTGGACTAAAATTTGTTTGCAATTTGTTGACCGTGTACGTGCAGCCAAGTGTTAAGGAGTCAGTATAAAACGGATTTCCAACGATTTTGTTTTAGAATTTTACTTTCATTTTCCTCAACACCCCGTCCATTTTGTTTTATAGTTGTCCAAAGAATCTCCTTATATGGACTTGGCGCGCGCGTAGGGAGCCGCGTGCACACTGACTCTGAATCAATCTGGTTCGTAAGTGACTTTGTCACAGAGGCGGACGCCCTGCGATTTGCAGGCTCTCATTGGACAATCGCTGAAGTTCCGCGTTGATCAGGCGCCGGGGCGTGATTTACGCCACCTGCAGCGGTCGATTGACAAAGTGGGGGGGGGGCAATTGTTAAACCGTCAAGCATCAGCCATTTAAAGCTCAATCCATGGAGCCCCTCCCAATTATATGTCCTGCAAAAAGTGGGGGCAGGCCCCCTCCCCAGTCGAAAAAGTGGAGGGCCACTGCCCTCCCCCTGCTTTCGCCGCCAGTGTTTATGCAGTGGGCATTATCACTTCTTAGAGGGCATTATCAAAATAATGTTAATACACAGTCAAGTTGCATGTTGTTGAATAGGGAGCCTGTCTGAGGAATTTACGAGTGTTTCTTAATGATTGATTACGTTCTATAATAAATCATAGTAGTATGTTCGGGACAAAAGTGAGCTTAGAGCATTTGAATCGTGCTGTATGTATTTGAATTGAGAAAGAATTGATGCGTCGATTCTCTTTTAAATGTACTCGGAGGCCTACATGGGTTGTTTTTTTTTGGGGGGGGTGAAGCAATAAACGGTATCCAATCGCCATTTTTTTCAAATATTCATTTGTCCGAGATTTGGAATAAGCTTCGTTAACCCGAAGGTTCCAATGTTCGATATGAGCACAGGGTTCACTGAGTTCACAGCTTCATTAACCAAAAAAGCACCCAACGTCGAAATAGTCCGAATCCACACAAAGATTCGATAGTGCAAATTAATGGCTATATTGGGGGGGGCAAGCAGGACGAGACATCTTTTTAACAGATGCCTGCCTATAGCTCAAAATCAGAGACTTTACGTTATTTCCGTAGCAAAAGTGACTGCTGGAAATCCCATTTAAATCGAAGCTTTTTACTATAGGTTTATGTGGGAGACTTAACAATCGGCTCGAGTGTGAAGCCTGAGCTATGCTAGAGTTTCGAAATGGGGCGAATGCACCATAGAGGAAGCGATATGTAAGAAAGGACTGAAGATTGGGAGTGAGACGGTAAACCAAGCAATATATCTGCTGTCGAGAGATCGTCGAGGTGGCAATTTACTGCATGTTGACTATATTGAAACATACATTTCAGCGATTGAACTAAAAAATAGTGCAATCTTGCGTGTGTTTTACAATCTTTTTCAGAAGCTGGAAAGAGCAATTAATGATTCCTCATCCGAGTCTCTTGCACCTGATCTGCCGACGGAATTAAGCATGAGAGCGACCGGATCATCAACGTTATCGGCAAAGCCGTCGGCGGAGATCGTCCACTGAGGCGACAGGAAAAGTGGAGGGAACCTCTACCACAGGGTCAAGCTCCTCCGTCCATAGAGTCATAGATAAGAAGTATTTGTGTATTGCACTTGATTGCAGTAGTCGTGTTTTTTAAGTCAAAATGGTTATATTTTGTCCCCGTTTATTTAAACTTTGTATACTGAATTTCCTTCAATGAGGAGGAGGGGATCATGTTTAGTTGCCTAAAATGTTTAGCCTTTGGCTCCCCCAACTCCTCCCCCTCCCCCTCCCTCTCTCTCTCTCTCTCTCTCTCTCTCTCTCTCTCTCTCTCTCTCTCTCTCTCTCTCTCTCTCTCTCTCTCTCTCTCTCTCTCTCTCTCTCTCTCTCTCTCTCTCGATCCCTCTCTCGATCTCTCTCTCGAGAAGAATATGGCTGTCTCTTTATAAAAATCTTCAAAGATATCTCCCACTATTTACTTCAGATTTTTCTTTGTCAGTAAAACACGTCTAGCAACAACAGTTACACTTGAACTAATTACTGAATCACAATTTACTACCTACACATATCAATTTAAATGCAAAAAAAAAATCTCTTGTGGAGATTTTGCAAGACGCATGCCACTTTCATATCGCATACAATCTATAAGGCTGCTATTTCTTCCATCAACTCAAATTTTCTCAGTGTAAGGTATTAACATGAAATGATCTTTCGATTGTAAATACAGCTGCTGAAAGTTATTTTGCAGTTATTTAATTTGATCCTTGTATTTATTAGTGGAGTAAATGTGTAATGGAATCCAAACCTGCTTTTTGGTATTCCGTTTTGCAAACAAGGCCTGTCTGCAATTTTTGTACAATTCATGAGAAACATCATACACATGCAGTTGTGTGTATTTGCTAACTCAAAGCTGGAATACAGAAAATTAATAAAGGTAAACATTTAAAAGGTCCATCACACGTTACTGCACATGTCCAGTCACCAGGTTTTTTTTCAAACAAAACCAATCATATACCGTAGGTAACACGTTGAGCAATGATCATAGAAAATGCTTGTGTCGCAGTTCATTATAATGGATGTTGCATGACTGAAGCACTTGTGACGGCCTTGTGCTGGACTCGACTTCAACAGCGGTTTTGTTCTGGCGGTTTTTGTTTTACTTTTGCATTGTTCTCAGAACAGAATTTGATATAGTCTGAATTATGGCGATTAAAACTGACAGTCTGGAGGCACAGGCAGTGAGCTCCGACATAATATCAGTTGCTCCTGTACTTTATTGAACAGCAAGTTGATAAAAAAAGTATTCCATTTTTTGTACTGATTAATCTTGCCCAGTTGGGTTGGGTTGTCTTAGTTGTGACCAGTTACACGTTCAGTTCTGTTCTTGTGGTCGGGTTATCGTTCCCATACGGAATGCTGTTTACCGAAGGCCTCCCCTGGCAGAATGCTTGTCGCACGCCGTTACGAAACTGTTGATATTTCAGTGCGTAGATGAAGGGGTTTACGCACGAATTGGTAGCGACTAGGGCCAAGGTCAGGAGGAAGTGCCAGTCGCTGAACTTCACTTTCCAGCCCAAGTTGAACATTAAGAAGAGGATCTGGTTCGGCGACCAGCAGACGAGGAAAGTGGCGAAGACGACTAGGAGTGTCTTGAAGACGTTCCGTCGAGCTCGGAGCAGGGATGCCGTGAGATTCTCTTGAGGGGCTGCGTTTGAAACGGGACGGTCTGCAGACGACACGCTGCACCCCATCGTCATCACCGGGCCAACTCGAGCGGCCTGCCGTTTTAACTCCACGCTTGTATGGATGTAAGCGAACAGCATCACGGCAGCTGGGATGATGTATTGTAGAAATACTGTCAGGATACCGATCACTGTGGACCCAGATATAGGACGGGAAACGCACTTGCCGTCCGCAGTCTTCTCCACGATCAGAATGGTATAGCTTTTGATCGCCACACCTAAGATCCAGCAGCACGCCATGGTCACTCCTACTTTCAGGCGAGGGTTGGTAGCGAACGTGATCTGGTACTTGTAAGGGTACACGATGGCGAAGTAGCGCTCCAGGGTCAACGCCAGAAGGTTGAAGGTGGAAGGCACATAGAATATGATGATCATGAAGTTGGAGATCCAAATGTGACACCAGATCCAGCCAGCGGCGTTGTCGGGTAGAGGGTCGGGCAGTGGCACGTCGGTCTGCATGAGGATGACCACGGATCCGAGGAGGTCGATCACCGCTTGGTTGAAGATGAACGCGTTGGTGCGCGTTCTCATGATTGGCACTCGGATTATCACAAGGCACACCAACCCATTGCCCAAAACGCCCAGGACGCCGATGGCGGTCTTATAAACGAACAGTGCAAGAATATTCTCCATTTCATTTGATAAAAAGGTCCGCTCAAAGTTACTCGATCTACCTTGCTGAAAGTTCTCTTCAAAATTAACTGCAGTACTGACTAATGTGGCTAAGAAGATAGGTTTGGTGCAATCAGAACACTTAAACTTTGGTCCCGTCATTCTAGAAGCACAAACGTTTCTTGATTGGCGATGACATAATCTGGCAGACAACCTGACATCAAGTCCACAGCACCCGTGCTTCGGTTTATTAGTTCAGCCAGGCTGTTCCACTGTTCTTGTTTTCATAGGGGATTTCTCATATTTTCGCGTAATTAAAGGCCTTCGCCATGTCGATTCAAGCGTGTGTGCAATCAGAACCGTGAGAGTGACTGATTGATGGATCAAACAGTTGTCTATGACAACCACCGCCTCTCCAACTCAGTAAGACTGTAGGTCTTTAAACATCTTCGACTGCTTCATACTGTCATTCTTGGCTTGTAAACATTTTGGGGCACTCGCTGCCGTTGAGATTGAAACGCCGATTAGACACGAACAGGAATCAACTTTTCCAACTCAAGCGTTTAAGAGATGACTTTAGTTTTGTATTTCTAACTGCCTTCCATGATGGGTTTCAAGTGGATCGATGTGTGTTCCAAACTTCGATTTAAATTCATCTACAAATCGCAACAAATTGACGTTTAATTGACCCTAACGGTGTTGTCCCACATAACAAAACTAACTCGACTGTCTTCCATCTTTTTTGTCTCATTATTCGAACCTGCACATTCTGACTTCCTCATCTCAGAATGTTATGCCACACACGGATAGACAATGTAGGGTGTTTATTATGATGCTATATATGAAGGCGTCTTTTAATCCATATGAGTGTTTTCAGACCGCCTTGACGTCTTATGCGTAGGCCCTAAAGCTACGGTGAGTGTTCTTTGAAAGCATACAGGAGTGAAGCGAGGCTATCGGATGTGGATACGGAACGGACCAAAAATCGTAGGCCCTCCCCGAGAAGGCACCTTAAATCGAAGTCTTCCTCCTTTTGTACAGATAACTGTGATCAGGAGAGTTCAGACTATATGTAAAAACAATCATAGAGGAGGACAGATACTGCCCCGGAGATTAATGGCCCATTTACACGACAAGTGTAGGCTGTTTACCGAGAACGGGAGGACTGCGCGTAGAACGACAGGCCGTACTTAAAACTTTGAACGATACATCACAACAGATCACAGTCTAGTCCATTAGTTGTCTCCAGTGGCGTAAATCTATGTTGGAAATGGGGGGAATGGAGAAGGGTAGGGGTTGACTTGACCAGCAATGAAAATTTGAAAAGTGGGGGGGACACCATTTTCACTAGAGGGGCGATGTTCATGACAAAGATGTATAACTGTAATGCGTATCAATTTTTTGCAGAATCTTCCATCGGAATGGCATACCGGTATGTAAACTTTTCAATATTGCTTTCCCTTTTCAGTGTTATTGCAAACATTTTAGTCGTTAAGAAGTCTTGTAAATTCTATACAATCTGCTTTAATTTTTTTCTCATCACAAAAAAGTGCTAGGATGATAACCCACCCCCCTCCAAGAAAGTGGGGGGGGTATGTACTCCCACCACACTCTGGGATTTACGCCCACGGTTCTCTCGTTAGGTATGACCGCACATGCTGACAAGCAAGATCGTCCTGTGAAGTTGCCATAGTTATGGAGAGGCCGTAAATTGGCGTGAGGGGCGGTTTCCGCACCGCTTGTACGTACAAACATGACCCTGGGTATCGTTTCCCGTCACTGCTTTCGGTCATCACTCGTCCGTTTAAATGGACCTGAAAACATAAGCAATCATGCGCAATGTACAAGCAAACAAATCACGGGCATTTGTGATGACTGCACGAGCGAGCGAGGTAATAAAACATGCTGGGTGAAGAGAACTCAAGAACTAATCCTAACAAAAACTTGGCAAAACGATTGATGTGCATGACTTGGTGGGGTGGTTAATCTCCCGTCTTTTTAACTATAGGGGGATTGGTAATTCAATACCCCCACCCCTTTGTGGTGAGAAACAAATTTAAGACCGATCGTGAAGAATTTTTCGCACTTCCAAACAACCAAAAATGTATTCAATAGCACTCAAAAAGGGAGAAAAGTAAAAAACAATAAATATGCCGTTCTGATGTAAGATACTACAAGAATGCTTATTAGTTATCACACAAGCCCGAGTTGGACACAAAATAATGTCACACTATTTGTTGCCATGGATTGACCAATCAGAATTTAGAGTTCAAGTTTGCCTAAAGATAAAGAACAGATTTACATCTGTATCATGAATATCCCCCATACCCTGTGAAAAGGCGGGTCAACTTTGGGTTGATATTTTGCCCAATGTTAGTGTAAATATCATCTTAGTAACCTTGGGCAAATTCTTCCCAATAGTTGGTCAATATTTGACCAACAGTGATGGAAATTTACCAACAATGTGGCAAGTTTAACCAAGGTTGGGCAAATAACAAATGCCCATAACTGTTTGACCAACTTTTTGACAGTGAATATAGTGTCACGTGGTTCAGCATCCCCTCCCTCGCTTTTCCAAGTTCCGTGGCCGGGCAAGTCATTCCCCCATCCTCCATATTTTCGGCTCAAACTTTAAGCCACACTGATGACTTGTGCGCAACTAGGGCGGAGCCCCTTTTTTTCTTGACAACAGTGCCTGTTCCGGTGACGATTTTTCCTGTTTTCGTCTCGATCGACTGGGCCTCCTATCCCCCTTGCATCCTACTGACAATTTCAGAAGGACCGAACCGCCATACCGAGGAGTCAATCCAGAGCACAGTGCCATTGTGAAGCTAATGTTGCAAAGGCCAATTATTCAACTCACTAAAAGAAATCCCACACGTCAAAAACAATTCATTGTCACATAATTTATCATAAACACTAATGCCATGCCAGTATAAAATCGTACGGTATACTTCCCACGCATATGGAGAAAATTGTTCATTCGCCGTTTCACACTTGAGCCGACAACCCATCACGGTTAACAAACGAGGCTTTTGCACAGAACAGCCTGTTTGGAATGGGGCCGAAATATATTATGGTATTACCTGAATAAGCCTTTTGCGAATTAAATTTGAATAAAATCTGGAACACTGAGTTATCTAATTGCACACGAACATAACAATTTGAAATTTCGCAGACTAAAGGCGCTGTTTGCCAAACTTCATGATGCGGGACAAGCTTTTGCATAGTGACCACTATCTCTGGAATGCCCCGAATCACGAGGTATGGCAACAGTGTCTTTAGTATCGAGAATTCAAATTGTTATTTTCATGTGAATAAGAAGAACGCAGTGTACCAGATTTTATTCAAATGTAACTCGCGCGAGGCTTATTATTTAACACCTTGAGCGTCATTAGGTGGGGTTGTGCGCATAAAAGAAGGGGAAAAAAGACGTTTTGATGAACTGTCTTTCTCAGCGTAGTGGGTAAGAATAGGATTAATAATGTGGGTGCTATTGGTTTGGTTTTGCTCCTTTTTTCAGATTCTTTCCTGTTGGAAGAGATCAATTATGAAAGTATAGTATAAGGCTAACCTTAAAGTTTACTAAATGAAAACAGCTCACTTCATCGTGTTCTCCATTAGATAATACCATGATATTATATCGGCCCCGTTGGTGGTGCAGTCAGGTACTTTATATGGTTAGACGACACAGTTGCTTGTGTTAGTCATTGGCACACAAAGAAAAGACAACGAGAATGGCAGAGTCTGATGTTCAGGTTTTTGCGTGTGTTTACTCCGGATCCCCATGTTGAAATTGATAAATCTAGTAGTAGAGAACTGACAGTTCTGGATCACACGCCCTTTTCACCGTTTTCAGCAAAAACCCCTGGGTAGTACATCGACTCAAAAAATCGGGGGAATCCCCTAAAAATCTGGAATTCCAGATTTCCCCCGGTACCTCATCGACCCAAAAAATCCGGCTCTAAAATACCGGGCGAATATATACATTCTGAGCCAAAATCTCTTTTGCCCATCACACGCAGTATTCCCTCCGGTCGTACTCGCTACGCTCGCTCACCTTTTGACCCCGGCTGACTAAACAACTCGTGACTGGCACCGGCCTGCACAAACAAAAAAGGGATTTCCCCTTGCGAACAAGTCGAGACTTGCCCGACCTGAACTCTGGACTGGCTTATACAAAATTGGATTAATTATTAAATATGACGCTGACGTTGAAATCCCGCCTGAATAAAAATGATAAAAAATTTAAAAAACCCTTATTATAAATAGAACATGTATATCGTCTCAAATGATCACAAACGTCTAAATGCCGGCAACAAAAACCCAAAAATTACCTACGGTCCCTTTGACCCTGAAAATTTAGTCATTTTAAGACCCGCAAAGAATTCTTCTAAGATTCTCTATTCTCACGAGGGGCAACACAAGCGATTGTTGATTAGACTCGAAGACCCTTGTTACGGTATAAACCCGGTTTACAAATATGGTACTAAGGAACCTACTGACCAAAAACAAATTTGTTATCAACTGTCTCCCAATACTGAATCGCTGCTATTACGTATAAATGATTCAGTTTACAGACATTTTGAAAAATTAACAGATGAGGCCCTGGAAGACCTCCCCGTGATTACGCGCAACTCTTTTAAGGTGTCTCAAAAACTAGATGACATACCCGACCAAATTAATTACTTAGTTAAGCCGGCTTATACCGATAAAAATAGGATGTACGTTAAGATCGCCTATGACGCCTCTTTGGTGGATAAATCGTTTAAAGAAATTGATCGCTCTCTTTTTGCTAATAAGAAATGCCAAGCGATCTCTTTGATCTCTCCTAAAGATATTTACTACGGCGCGCACGGTTCACTTTCTTGCGGTGCGAGTGTTAGGTATAGAGTTATATCAGCTATGCTAACGGTTGAAGAGAAACCTTATCTTTTGGACGCGTTTGATTAAAAGCGAGCAGAGCGAGCGAGTACGACCGAAGGGAGTTAAATAAAAGTTAGTGAAAGTCAATTTAACCTCGGTTATCCCGGGATTAAATTTTTTTTTTTTGCTTTAAATAAATAATCTCTTTATATAAAATGACTGATGCGGAACTTTGCCACTTGCTGAATCTAAAGGAAGTACACATAATTGGGACAACGAGAAATGTTCAACCGAGAACGAACGAAGTGAGTTGCGATCACCAAATACTTGAAACGGGTGAAAGATACACGTGTAAACATTGTGGTCAAATTTTTGGGTGGGTTTCTTCGTTCGGAGCCGCAGACGTGGGAGATCGATACTACAAGCATCACGTTTGGAAAAAACCTAAGCCGCCAAAATCGAGAAAAACGTTGCAGAAGTATAATCTTTCTTTTCAAAACGGCGAAGCGGGTGAAATAGAATATCGATTGAACCAAGTTTTAAATGGTAATATCTCTCGAGGTAAACCGTTGAAGGCTTTAATTGCAGTCTGTTACCAAGACGTCACTGGGGAAACCGAATCTAAAGTGAAAGAACTTTTTGGTGTCTCGGATAAGCACTGGGAAAACGCTATGGAGAAGTTTAAAAATAGTTTAATTTAAAAATGGAAACACATACGTTTTACTTGACTGAAAATCCTCAAACGTTTGAATTAAAAAACGAGATTAACAACATTAAAGGTGATAAAGTAGTCCGAGTCAAAAACATTCAGTTTGAAGCTGAATATTTATACGTGGCGCAAGACACCGACATTCAATGGGATACAAATTTGGACAGAAACGAAAAAAGAAGAAAAGAGACGGCTCTAAAACTTATTTTGACGGGAATGAAAGAACCTATATATGCTTTGCTAGCTCCAAGTTTGGCTCAACCGTTGCCCGAGTCGCAAAGAGGAAGCATCGTGGTGTCTACCGGGTACTACGGAATCGATTGGTTTGATTTTATTTTAAACGCCATCCCTGGAGTAAGTTTTAAGGTGCACTCGGAATCAAAAAGGGTGACCTTAACCATTACGGATCCCAATCTCAAATTGCGGCTCAATAGAGAGGTGGCTAACTTGCTAAACTTACCCGAAAACAAACTTTCGCCCAACGTTATTTATATAGGTGAGTATAACTCAACTCCTATGTTTATTCACTGCCAGCAATTGGAGCACTCTGTAAATTTTTATAACGGAAAGTCTTCTAACCTGCTCGGTGTTATCCCTTATGAATCAACGAATAAAACACCTAAAAAGCTATTATCTCGGAACATAGACGAACTCACCTTTTCTTTGAGAAACGAGCGAGATGAACTCTTAAACAACGTCGGTAAAATTTTGATTGAATTAGATATCTATTAATAAAATGGAGAAAGATATTGAGACGCATACATTTCACTTGACTAATAATCCACAGACATTTAAACTAAAAAACGAGATTAAAAACGAAAAAGGGAGCAAACGTATCTGCGCCAAAAACATTCAGCTAGAAAAAAAGTTTTTTAACATTATGAGAGAGACAGAGATTGAGTGGGGGGTAAAAGAATTATCTAACGAACCCGGTGATGATGGATCAATCAATCAAGCCTTGGTGCAAAAATATAGTGATCTATATATAGGTGAAAAATATGAAATTGAAAAACCAAGTTTACAATTAATAGATGTTTTTTTTGGATTTTATTTTGCGACTCAAAATTTTTTAAGAAACATACAAAAATACACTTTAAATTGGGAATATAATGTTAGACGAATAAAAGTATATAAAGCACACATGTTATCTATAATAAGTGTAATAAAAGACAAATTTACTGATTTTTCTTCTTTTTATTTTGGTGTACATTATAAGCCTGTATATTTTAATCTATTATCTAATGATACTTTACGACAAGAAATGGAAAAAAAGTTAAACCTTCTTGACAGCGGTTCTTATGAAGACGAGCTTTTTGTAATACAAATGCTAGATGACTTTTTATACCCAAGAATGATTACTGAAATAGATGTAAGTTTGATCATTTCTTTGTCTTTTCAAACGACACTAGCGGGCATTATACACGCCCTCAATCAAATTTTTGATAGATTAGACTATGCAAACCATCTAAAGGGCAGGCCACCACCGACAACTGAAGAGAAACAATTGTTCATTTGGGATACTACGTCTTCTACTGTACAATCTATTTTAAAAGGCCAAGCAAAACCCATATTTAACCAACTTTACACAAAGCAAGCGTTTGAGTCTATAAGTATCTCTGGATTGACTGGCAGCATCACCTTAGAACCCGGGTACTACGGAATCGATTGGTTTGATTTTATTTTAAACGCCATTCCAGGCGTGAGTTTTAAAGTATATGAAAAGTCAAAATCGGTGACTTTAGTCATTTTTGACCCTTATTTAAAACTAAAACTAAACACGCATGTGGGTCAATTGCTCGGCCTGCCTTCTGTTGAATTACAAAACTTTTTTATATACAAAGGTAAATATAACATCGATAGTATCAAATATCTGTTTATACACTGCGAGCAGCTCGATCCAAATTATAACTTTTATGACGGGAAGTCTTCAACTGTACTCAGCACCAGAGACACAGCTCTTTGTAACTTAGAGGTAAACCCAACCTGTAAAAGACTCGTAGATCGGAACATAGACGAACTCACCTTTTCTTTAAAAAACGACAAAGGTAGGTTGGTAAGCGGTGAAGGAGATGGAATTTTGCTCGAGGTGAATATCGTTTAAAAACTCTTAATTATAAGATGACGACTAACATATATCCTGATTTAAACTCGGTTGAAGCGAGCGAGAACGAGCGAGCTTCAACCGAACAAGCGGAAACAAAGATTTACAGGCTAAGAAAGATCGAAGAAATTAAATCTCAAATCCAAAGAGAACGCGACGCACGCGAAGCTAGTTACAAAAAGATCAAACGGCTCTTAACCGCGCTCGGGTACGTAGAATACGGCGTGGAAGCACTAGGTGCCACATCGGCAGCCGTAGGCATTCCCGCTATTTTGGGAGTGATCACTGGTCCCGTCGGGCTCGTGATGGAAGGCGTCGCTATCGGTGTGTTTGGCGCTTATGCGGTTCTAAAGTACGCATCTCGTAGACTCACCCACAAAACTAAAAAACACGACCAAATTCGAATGTTGGCAGACGCTAAATTAAATACAATCGAAGAATACGTATCTCACGCGATTGAAGACGGCGACATATCCCAGGAAGAATTTGCCCTTATTTTATCTGAGCTGAAAAAATTTAACGAGATGAAAGAAAAGATTAGATCGCGTACATCTACAAAATTGGAATCGAGCAAAGCTCACAGCGAGCAAGAATTTGAACGTCGAGTCAACGAAAGAGCAGAAGCGCTAGCGGCGGTTTTAAAAAAAGATCTTATGAAAAAACTTGGCGAATAAGTTTTACAAAGTCGGTTGGGTATGAGCGTAGCGATCCACCCGCGTACCAAAACTTGACCCTTCCAACGGCGCCCGTAAAAGATTATTTTTAAAATTCTTTTAAAATAAATGGGAACCAACTTTAGTCAGTTAAACGTTGTAGTCAACAAAGACAATTCTTTTATGGTAGACCTCCTTGACATGGCAACACCTTATAAATTACCTAAAATTACATATGAAAATAAAGAGCTGATTGAACGCTGGAAAGAAGACCAGATGTCGTTTTATCAAAACCAATTAAATTTTGCAATCTATTGCGCGACGGCGGCTTGTGGAGTCGACTTTGGGAAAATCGTTGTCACGGATCCATATATATCCGCCTTGTACAACTTTCACATATATTACACGGTAAGAAGAATCTTTAACTCGTGTGATTTTTGTTTACCAACCGAGAACATCTTTGATCCGGTTAATAATCATTACGATCATGGGAAGTTTTTAAATGTTTGCAAAGACTTTGGAGTTGACCCAAACCATAACTTTAGGCAAACCGTTGACCCCCATACAAATGGCCTTGGCACCGCTTATTATTTTGACCGAGCTGGTACTGGTAGGTGGTTGCCCGTTCCAGGTGGTAACTTTGATCTAGACGCGCTTTATCCTATGGGTAAAAAGTATGACCAATATAAAGTTGCAGAAGAGATAGCGAAAACCGTGGGTACAACTCTAGAAGATGCGCTGGGTTATAAGGTTAGCCTCGAGCCAGAAGATCACAAGGTAATGAGTTGGCATTATGCGCCAGTTAACTCTGGCAAAACGGTACAATATGTAGTAGGTTATATCGAACAAGACCCAAAAGTCGCTACTACCGGATGGTGGGGTTTTATACCTCGCAAAAGGACCCAGTTGACGGACGTGGGAATTAGAAAAGTGAATGAATCTATTCGAGCTTACGTCTACGCGTTACTTGGGGCACAGGCAAAGACCAAGACCAGCGTTTTAGCCGGCAGCACTAGATTAGACGCGCAACAACAATTTAAAGAAAATATACAAGCATTATTTAACGCAGCTCCTGACCTCGAAGAATCGATCAACCAATTTCAAGATTCGTTACAGAATGCTAAAACGCCGTTAGATTATGTAATAGCTCCGGGGTTATACCTGGTGCCCTCGGACATGGACTTACGCATCGGTACGTTTGAGGGATATAACAATAATTTACAAATCGCGACAGCAGACATGCAGACTGGATACGTACAAGGTCTAAACTTAAACCCGGTGGCCGAAGACAATTTTAACCCGCAGACTACCACCACAACATCCCCAACCCCAACCCAGACCCAGACCCCGACCCAGGCCGCAGCGACCAAGCCGCTCGACGCACACAACGAAGAAAAACTGTCCTTAACCATCGGAGCCGTTGCCGTGGGTGTCATCGGTTTTACGCTGTATAAAATTTTAACTTAAACGAAGCGAAGCGAGAACGGTTTGATGTAAGGCATAAAAAAAATTCACCTCAAATTTGGGGTGAATTTTTATCTTATTTTAAAATCTATTTTTACCCTTTTTGCACGTACGTTAAAAGCAAAACACCCAAGCCTACAAACAAGGTCCATAAATGTTCCGCCACCCATCCAACCGCTTTACTCGCTACGTTAAAAATCCAACTCAAAATGCTACCGATGATCCCGGGCAAAGCTCCTAATGCGCTCAACCCGAGTTTCTTTAATACGTTGGCTAAATTCCACAGTTGACGTTTGATCCAATCGGTGACCCCGCCCTTGGAAGGAGGTGCAGGCGTTGGTTTAGGTGCGGGTTCAGGCGTTACGCTAGGAGTTCCAACAGCTCTGACGCTAGCCACGATACTACTAACGATGGTGCTCACAGCTAAACCAATAGCCGTTAAAATGCTCACGATCGTGACGCCTTGCTCTCTAAATAAAATATTAATTCGTTCGCGTAAAGTCAAATCTTTACCTAGAGCCGTTTGGATCGTTTCTTTTAACATTTTAAGTTGGTTTCTAAATCCCGAGGTTAAATTTTTTCGTTGGGTATTCAATGCTTCTAACTCATCTTTACATTCTCTAAGAAATTTAAGATCTGATTCTTTTTGTTCTTGAGTGATATCTGGTTCCTTTAATTTAATTGTCCTCTTATTGTTTGTAAGCTTTGGTCAAATCCTCTAATCTCTCTGAGAGTAAATTCTGAATTTGTATCTTCTGGGTTTAAGTTATGAGACTGTTCTGCTATTTCTTGAAGTTGATCGAGTGCCTCATCTAATTTGTCTACAGATCCGTCTTCACTCGTGATCTTTTCTATATTTTCTGAAACAGCTTTTGCCTCTTCAATTAATTGAAATCCAGGGTCTTTGTAGCCTTCTAACCCTAAGGTGTGTCTAATAAAATCTCTACCAACTCCTTCTTGTTCTAAGCTAGACAACGCGAGAAACTTTTGCCCACTTTTATCTTTTGTTAATCTAGTCAGACGGATTTCTTTGCCGTTATAGGTTGCATGGAGTCTTCCTTTTGAATCAAGGCTAAATATATTTGTCTTTTCTAAGTCTATGGTCGGTTCAAGTCCGGTAGTTTTTTTAATCTCGTTATAAAAACTATACACCTCCTTTTTAGTTTCATCGCTAAGCTTATCTTCATTCAGCTTCTGTCTTAATTCTTCGGGACTAGACTCTGGTCCAACTACAGGAGGGTTTGGGGCGTTTTTTAATATACCATCATCAAAGGTATCGTCCCATTCTCGTTCATCTTGGTAGTCTTGTTCACGTTCTTCTTGTTCACGTTCTTGACCCATGTCGCCCGTTTCAAATCCCTCTTCTTCCATTTAAAATAAGAAAACTTAACTCGGTCCGCCCATAGGAAATGTTGAGGGTAAGATACCCTGCCCCACCAACCAACCTTGGGTAGCCAGTGCACCGCTGGACAAAGCGGTTAATTTTAATGCATCTTCGGCGGACAACTTATTGAAATCCGGTGGTTTAATTTTAAATAGCTTACTCGACAGCATGGCGTATCCGAGTGAGATTCCTGAAACAACTGCGCCGTGGTAAACCGTATTGACGATTCCGTTTACGTCGATTGATTTAGCGTTACTCATATTTATATATAAAGAACTTTTAAATAAAGCGAGCAAAGCGAGCTACGAGCGCAGCGAGTATTTATTCCATATCTAAATCCGGTTCTTTAGTCAAGCTTTGCTCGACTTTAGTCGCTTCTTGCTTTGGTTGAACGCTAATTTGTTGTGAACTAGTCGACTTATTTTTCCAAATTAAGTAGAGAACCACAACACCAGCGATACCCAATCCACCGAGTATCAAGCTTCTGTTTTCAAAGGCCGTTTGGGTAAAGCTAGATTCTTCACTCGGTTCGCCCGCTAATTTCATCTTAACGAGTTGTTGCTTCATCTTTTTGTTATGTTCCGCCAACTTCTTACCTTGTTCTACGCGCTTTGGGTTCTTAGCTCGTTCTGCTCGCTTAGTAACTGACTTAACTGCTTTCTGAATTTGGTTGCTCGAGTTCGCTTCGTTGTTGCTCGCTTCTGTTGGGTTCACTTCGTTTGTTGACATCCTCTTTTATAATAACAGAACTTTTGTTAAACTCCAGGTGTTTTGTTGTAATCAGCATTGTTGTAAGTGGAGAAAGATAAACTCCATATTTATAACAGACCTCTGTAAGTAGTCTACCCATCGTTTGACTGATGATCGGGTCGTCGTTGAGATCCTTAGTCAGCGCTTCTTCGGACTTTAAGTTGACGTTGAATCCGAGTAGATCGATCGGGGTGGCTATTCCTAGTAGACGAGAGTACAAACTTAAAATCGAGTGACCGAGAGTTTTGACAATTTCTTTGCCAAACTTAACTTCGTAGAGGTTAAACAGTTTTTCTTGTTCTTTTGGTGGCAGAGCTTCGATTTCTTTTATCGAGTATTCTTTTCCGAGATACTTCTTGCTTTCGCCCGAGGCAGCTATCGCGCAGAGGCGGTCTTTTACGTTTGAGCTGATTGCTTCGCTTTTTGATTCAGTGAATATGCTTTTTATGTCGTCCATTTTAATAATAAGTACTCTTTAAATTTGTTGTAGGTATGCTTTAGTCGTATGTATTCAACTGTATAATAAGTCAAGTTAGCTGCAATAACTAGCTGAATAACTAGCTGGACGTATTGTAGCATTGTTATCTATTTACTATAACTAAATTAAATTTTATTATAGCACAGCTGAATTAGCTATGCTCAAGCAAAGGGTAAGTAATTATCAACAAAGTAAAACAAATAAATAACTAGCTAAAACGTATTATAACATAGCTGAGTAACTAGCTAAAAAATATTGTAACTTGCGGGCGCTTCGGTATTTAACACCAACTTACTAAATCTCACGGTGCGTAGATGCCTTTTAATTTCCCCTCTCTTTTCATCCGGTACAACGTCGTTCTCGTCCAGACACTGATCAAACGAACCACGGTCCTTGCAATGAAAAATTGCTGTCCAAGCAGTATTCTCGCGAAAATCTTTTAAAACTGAATTGTACTTTTGTGTGAGTAACCAGCAGCTGTGAAGGTAGTGTCGACCGCTAAAAGCCATTTTCGACAACGCGCAAACTGAACCACTCTTAGACTTCTTACGATACTTGATGAATTGATCAGCTGCACAATCGTCGATAATAAACAATGTATTTATCCCATCAAATACTCTCTGATAAAGTTCTATCGTCTCATTTAATTCTAGTCTTTCTCGATCCAGGTCACATAGGTAAACGTTTTCATCGGTATACACCCACAGTCGTTCTAAATACGTTTTATTCTTAAAAAGCGTTGGGCATATAATGACGATAGCTTCAAAGGTGAATCGGTATTCTGTCTCTAAAAGATTTAAGATCCAGTTAGTCTTCCCGCTGCCAGTTTTGCCCACGATCAAGGCGCAGTGGGGATTCTTAAACATCTGGTTCTCGCTTCGCTCGTACACCCTCCGGTCGTTCTCACTTCTTTCATAACTCGCTCGCTCGTTCTCGCTTCGCTCGTAGTTCGCTCGTTCCACTCGCTCGTTCATTTTTAATAAACAAGATTTTTAAAGTTTCCGTCTTCCACCGTTAGTTGAGAGTCCATCACCAGGAATACGTACATCGTCAACGGTCCCGCGGTTTCGGCCGTTCGTTCCATCTGTATAGATATGTCCCCGCCTCCACCGAGAGGTCTGCCCGATCCGTGAGCGGAATTGTCGTCGGAACTTCGGAAGTCGAGCCATAGACCGTATTTATCTTTTAGGTAGTCTGCTAGGTCTACTCCCAACAAGGATAAGTCCGAGACGACTCCTCTAGCCAATTCTTTATCCGAGTCTCCGAAATATTTTGTAACTTCGTTCCAATGTTGATATTCAAACAGACCCTGGGAGTACAATTGATTTGGTTTACCTTCGACCGTGACAACCGTCTTTGTGATGTGCGGATTATAGAATTTTTGCGGGTTCTTGATCGTCGGATCTCTGAATAAAATCAACACCCCTTTTAGGCTTCTAATACTCTGGTCGATGCTGATGTTCCACAGCGTGTCTGACTTGTTTACCGCTTGCTTCTTCCACGAGTGAATACGGTCAAATAGATAATACATCGTCTTCTTATTTCTCAAGGTTTGGGCCAAGTCTCGGTTGGTGACTACCTCGTATTCCAGGGTCAGATCTGAAATTTGATATTCAGCCGCGGTATCTGACGAATTAACCACTTTGTCGTGTCGGTTAAAAGTTAGTTGGTACGTCAGAGGCTCTTTAAACCACGAAGGATAAAATGGGGTATGATCCGTTAACATAGGCGTGTCTAGTGGAATCGCGTACCTGTTTTTAAAAGCGTCAGCAATTGCTTTGTCCTTACCATCGTTTGCGGCGGCATTAGCATCGTCAGCCCCTAGACGTATCTTAGCTACGTTTTCTCTTTCCAAACCAAAATACGCCATATTTTTGGTCTGCGACGGGGGTAACCAATTGTCCTTGAAATTGTGAAATACGTCCGCGTCATAGTAACTTACGATTTTGTTTCCCTGGAGACTCACATTTATTTCCGACACCAGGTTTCTCGCCACGTTGTTATAAACCGTCCGGTTGTCGTCCGAGGCACCGTCGAGATCGAGTTTAAAAGCCAACTTTGCAGTACCGGGTACCATGACTTCATCCGTGCCTAGGGCTGGGAATTTTACGTTTAACGTGTGACCCGCGTCTACGGTACTCGGGTTGTGCGTAATGGTGACTTCACGCCGCTCGCCTTTGATCGCGCGAGGAACTTTAAGTCTGCGACTCGGGTTAAGCTTTTTGGTATACATCTTACTTTTATATAATACAATTCTTATTTTATAATTTTAAAAAGAAAAGAAAACACGACTAACGTTAAACCCGCTGCAAAAAACAGATCTTCATATTTTTCACCTTCTAACATATGGGCGATTTCGTCGATCTTTAGCTGAGTTTCTACCTGTTCGGTTTGAATCTCGATTAATTTATCTTTAATTTCGGTAACACTCGCTTCGGTAACACTCGCTTCGCTCGTTGCTCGCTTCGCTTCGCTTCGCTCGTACTCCATATTTAATTTAACCTTATTTTAAAAATGGCTAGTGCTTTAATGATGGTTGGAGGAGCGATAGTAAACGCCTTGGCCTTCACGGGCTCAAATTTTTTATTTGACAGTTTATCAAAAGATAACAACGTCGACGAAGAACGAAAGCGTCACGACCTCGCGTTAGAGCAACTGGAGCAAGCAAAACAAGAGTGGGAACAAAAACGCACGCACCTGCTAGACTTTTTGAACGAACGAATGCTACAAGAACGCGCGAGTCAGCAAACATTTGTAAACGTAGACGAAGCGTTGCGGGAGTATTCAGAATTGACCGGTAGCTCGTTCCACTCGCTTCCCCCGCTACCGCCAGAGCCTAAGTTGTCCGATTTTTACGAGCCTTCCGAAGATCAAAAAATTCGCGAGTTTGTTTGGATTATAGGTGGAACTGCGATAGTCGGGTTGTTGGCTTACCGGTACTCGCTGCGGTAACACTCGCTTTGTGTAACTTATTTTAAAATGGAGAGAGAATTTTCAAAGTTGTTTTACAGCCCACAGGGTTACTGGCGAGGAGAAAGTGCTGTCGATCGTCTACACGAAAAGACTGGTGCAGACAAATCAGTTATTAGGAAGTGGCTAAAAAAGCAGGCCATTTGGCAAATATATTTACCCGCACCACATTACGTACCCAGACCTACAATATTGCAATCAGAATCGGTCGAACCTAATTACGCGCATCAAATGGACGTTTTGTATTTACCCTGGGACCGAGTTAAAAGGAAAACGTTTAAGTACGCTTTAACCGTGGTAGACGTGGGTTCGCGGTATAAAGAAGCAGAACCGTTGACCAGTAAAACCGCCGAACAAGTGAGTGAAGCAATAAAGAAGATTTATTCGCGATCACCTTTGACGTGGCCCAAATTCGTAATGGTAGACTCGGGATCTGAATTCAAAGGCGAGTTTAAAAAGTTAATGACAAAAAATAAAGTACAAATTCAAGTGGGTGAACCTGGGGTACACAGATCTCAAGGAATTGTAGAAAGGTTTAACCGTACTTTAGCCGAAAGGTTATTTGGCCACCAATACGCTCAAGAAATGTTAAACGTGGGTGTGCGTAACGTGGAATGGGTGGAACGTTTGCCTCAGGTCGTGAAATCGTTAAACGAGGAAAAAACGCGGTTAATAGATGCCGTTCCTGCAGAAGCTATAAAATCAAAGCGAGTGAACCAAGAACCAAGTACACCTGTAAGCGAGCGCCAGCGAGCTACGAGCAAAGCGAGTATTCCTCCAGACGCAGTCGTCAGGTACCTCTATTACCCGGGTGAGCAAGAGGGCGGCACCGTCAGAAGGGCAACAGATCCGATATGGTCCGTGGACGTCTACCAAATTGAAAAGCGCACCAGTCAATTTAAACGAGTGAAAGGAAAACGCGTCAAAACGGGCCCAACATTGTACTACCTATTAAACGGCCCGAATAGGAGTTTCGTCAAAGAGGAACTTCAGGTCGTGCCCGAGGACACCGAATTACCGGAGTAGCTCGCTCGTTCCACTCGCTCGCTGCGCTCGCTTATGCCCGTAAGCCAACGTATCGATTCCGTTCGGCAATATATAACGCTTTGTGTCCAACGGCGACAAACTAAGTTTATTTTGTGAAATGGTGAACACCCGATGTTTATCCGATCTAAATAGTTGTTGTTTATTGAAATGAGAAACCCTTTCAAACCCTAGGCATCTTTTATACATCTCGTGGGTCAATCGTTTCTCGGTTACTACCTTGGAGACCCCTTTCGCCTTCTTTAAAGAAAAGTACTCGCTCCGCTCGTTGCTCGCTTTGCTCGCTTCGTTGCTCGCTGACGCTCGCTTTTGATCGGTAGTTAAGATTGAATACATTTTTGGTCTGATACAAACGGCTTCTAAAATTGTTTTACCGCCAAACTCGTCTTTCATTTTGCCTATGACTTTTTTATTTTTGACGCTGTAAAGCGGATGACCCGGTGGATAATTACTAAAGTCAAACAAATGGCGCTTTTCGTTTAGGTAACCAGTTAAATCGTCGGAGCTTTGCTCGATTTGAACTAATAGAGAATCAGTGTCCGTATAAAGTAGGTTTACTTTTTCACCAAAAGTTGATTTTAGTTCGTTATAGTAGAAATCGTACATTAACGTTTTTGAGATATCGAGAATACTTACCCCGCAATAGATTGGCTTATTTAATTTTGTTTTGGTTCGGTACATCTCCACAAACGAAAGAGAACAGTCCCCAAATGGCACCGTCGATTTGTAATTCGGTTTATACGTTAATTTTTTGTATTTGGCGGCGTCTTGTTCGTCCCTTAGGAGGTGGCCGTCAATTCGATATCTTACATTTTCCATCGTCTTGCCAAAGACCGAGTTGTTCATCAATTTAAAAAAGTCTTTCTCAAAATCATTTTTTGCTTTCTTGCGCAATTTTGTGTTTTTATCGATGTAGCTCTTCATCCACGGCTTTTGGCGAAAACGCAGTACCCGGTGAACTTCTTTGATCCACAACCCTAGTTTGAGATATTTTTGTAATGTACGATAGTGAACCACGTATTTTTCTTTGGTGTTGAGAGTAGCCACGAGTTTGTCTACCGAGCTCGCTCCGCTCGCTACTTCACCATTACCAATTAAATCCTGTTGGTAACTCGAAAACCATTCGTTCGGCACCGACATGTTTTCGGGTGCAAGTGGAAAGTCATTATGTTTGTCATGGTGACGTTCCGGGTAATCTAAAGAGATCTCAAACATGTAACCGTAGTCGTCAGTTAGCCGTAACTCTTGGATATAATAGTAATTAAATTTTTCTAAGTCTGTTTCCCAGGTAAATTCCCCTACGGGTAGATATTTGCTCATCGCCCAGCCGTATAAATTATTTGCGTCTAGGTACATGATCTGTGACTCTGGCTTATTTGGGTCGTAGTCGGGTAATTCTGGACTATTAGCTTTCGCGTATCGCTTTGCGCCCACACTCGAGATACCGCCTCTTTTTGCCCTTTCAAAAAACAAGTGCTTGTCGATGTCTGTCAATAGTTCCAATTGGATTTCAGAGTGTTTTAGCAGAGCGTCCCACGATAGGCCTGGCGCAGTATAATAGTTGGCTGGGTCAAGGCCGTAGTTCTTCTTGCATACCTTCCGGAAGTTCTCAAATACACCCGCTAACAATAGCACGTCCGTTTCCACGTATAAGTCGTGATAGTCGCCTAGGTTTTGACAGCCAAAGGCTTCCCATACTGTTTCCGCACGAGCGTATTCTTGCTCGGTTATCCCTCCCTGCTTCAGAGAACTATAGAAAGCGTCTACTGGTGGGAGTTTTGTTTCTTGAAATCGATCAAAGGAATCGATATACTCATAAGGATAAATTCCCTTTTCCAAAAGTAAACTCGTCCTCGCTCCTTCCAGTCGCTTCGTACCCGCTGCGCTTTTACTCGCTGGAAACCTTTCACAAAGTAATTTAAAATCATCTGGTGAACAATTTTTAACCAACCGATCTAGCGAAGCCGCCATAAAATGAAAGGAGTCTAAAAATCTGAGTTGGCCAAAAGAAAACGAAATGTAGTTCTCAGTATTTTTAGCGATCAACTTAATTGATTTCCCATAAAATTCGTGAGCACCCTGCATAATCAAGTGCGCATCGTATTTCTCCAAGTTGTGTAAGATAACCGGAATAGGTGTTTGGTCGGGCACTATTCTTAACTTGAGATTACAACTAGCGTGCGCTGGGCCTCGGTACTTCCCCGTCACGTGACAATGATCGCGAACTTTTCTAAAATTGTTGATGGGCTTTTCACAATCTAAACATTTCCACTCTTTGAACCCAGCTTCATTTTTATGACAGAAAGCAATTTTGTCAGCTTTTGTCTCAGGTGGTTTTGGAATATCACATTGACAGTGAGATTCATACTCACTTCGTTCGTTCTCACTTCGTTCATCCGCTTTTGCTCGATCTATCAACTTTTCGCAGATCCAACATCTATTACATTTTTCGTAAATTTTTTGTAATTGATCGTCCCAAATCAACGGCTCTTTGTTTTTAAACGTTTCATTTATTTTCTCTGTTTCCTGAGAAAGTGATTCTACAAAATCTACAGCCGCGTCTTGGCCTCTATATGTTTTTCGGCTAGTGCAAACTCCATCGCATCTGACGACTGCGTATGAGTATCCGCAAGGCCTGTGAATCTGTGTTTTCACCGTGTTTGTGTCAGTCAGCGGTAATTTTTCTAAAACAGACTCAAAATCGGCGTAAATGACAAAAGGCGCGTCTTGCTTATTTTTATAATTTTTGAACTTGAGTATATTCTCGCCTTTGACTGGCATTTCGACTTTACATGTAGGAACGTTTAAGCCTTGACAATCTTCTTTGTGGCTGGCTAACTTTTCTTCAGTTAGGAAATGTGTCATGCACTTGAAACACCAGTATTTTTGACCGTCGTGTTTATTGATGTCACCCGTCAACCGAGAAAAGTTTTTAATCCAACAGTAGTGATTATCTTCATCTCGGGTAAAATAAAGTAAATTGATCGGTTCTTCTGGCCGCTTGCTTTTGTGCAGAATGTAAATACCGTCTTTTTTGGTATAACCAAACACATTGATCGCCAAGTTATTTTGCGATTCGATACGTGGAATTTGTGAAATCGGTGTTGGAAAGCTTATGTTTGTAAAATTTAAACCATCCGATTCTGACCGGTAAGTCGAAGGTCGCTCCTTATTTATTTTATATTTTGGATTTGTTTCTAGCTGACTTTTGACTCCGTCTGAATACAGCTTCAAAGCTGCTCTCAACGCCCATCGGATACATTCTTGATCTTTATTTTGGACGTTTATGATTGCTTTTTTGTCTAACAGTTCCTTAGGCAACGGAATGTAAGAAGAACCCACTGGATTATATTTAACCACGTTGATGTAAAAAGCGACAACTTTGTCAAAGATCCACCCCGAGCCTTTTTGTGTATGGGCCTCCACCTGTTCGATTTGTTCTTCGCGTTGCTTAGCGAGTGCATTTTTAACGCTTGGTTTACTCGTTACTACGTCTTGATCACTCTGAAAGGGAAAGGTGCCGTAGTCAATCGTTCCGTCAATTTTTTCCAATCTAAACTGCACTTTAAGATGTGTTTGTAATTTGTAACTCCCGATTTCTTTGAGTTCAACTAACGCTGTTTTCTCTATCAACTGCTTATAAAAATCAAAAAAATGTATTAAATCGTCTTCATAGAAGCGAGGAATCAACTCCCAATTACGAAAATTATCTTTAAAACGCCTTATACGTTTAATGTCTACTTCCTCCAGTTCTTTAGGTTGTGTATAAGCTTTAATCACATCAATAAAGTCCTGTTTGACGTATCTGTCTTTGTTTGCATAAGGAATATTATATTTTTGTACCGTTTTCAACAGCTGCCGATATGACTGACGCGGGAGATATCTAAATTGTTTTTGATCCTCTCTGATAGCTTTTATTAGCTCTGATCGTGTATGATATTTGCGCCTAGGTGACGGTAATGGGATCTTATACCGTTTAATAAAATCTTCCAAAAACACCTTCTTAAATCGAATAAAGTTCGTTAATATAGGTCGATGTTGTTGATAGCTCATGTCTCTTTTTATATATAGATTTATAAAATTTTTATCAATTTTTCTGACGCCTTGACTTGACATGTTTTTTGTATTTTTATATATAGACCATTTACTTAAGGCGGTTGTAAACATAGCGTGTTTTGCTTTGAACAGAGCCAAGGTCACAAGTTCAGATCGGGCAAGTCTCGACTTGTTCGCAAGGGGAAATCCCTTTTTTGTTTGTGCAGGCCGGTGCCAGTCACGAGTTGTTTAGTCAGCCGGGGTCAAAAGGTGAGCGAGCGTAGCGAGTACGACCGGAGGGAATCCCCGGCGGGGGTGGGTAAAAGAGATTTTGGCTCAGAATGTATATATTCGCCCGGTATTTTAGAGCCGGATTTTTTGGGTCGATGAGGTACCGGGGGAAATCTGGAATTCCAGATTTTTAGGGGATTCCCCCGATTTTTTGAGTCGATGTACTACCCAGGGGTTTTTGCTGAAAACGGTGAAAAGGGCGTGTGATCCAGAACTGTCAGTTCTCTACTACTAATCTGGTTTAATTTTGAGCGAGCCAAATGTTGACAGGAAAATTAAAATGAGTGATCTGCGAGCCCAAATGAATACGTCAATTTGAACTTCATTAATAACTAACACATTTTCTTTATTTTACAGGTATTTGGCGTGCACTTTCATCTTTTTCAACTGGTTGTCGATAAAGCTGTCACAAATGGCTATTGTATAGTAGTTTGTTCATGAAAGGGTCCAAAACCTTTCATTTGTATGAAATGGTATGGGTTTTGTCCTCCAAATGCATTAAGATTAGAAACAACCTTTTCTCAATTAGCATTTTATCTTCTTGGAAGTGACACTGATACCTTTGATAGCCAACCTTCCAACTTTCTATTATCTTTGATTGTAAATCAGTCTAGGAGCTGCGAGTTGCTACTGTGACATGATTTATAGATCTCTTGTGTTGATGTGTGGCAGCATTCAGGCCGTATCTACTTGGGCTGATTTCTTGAAGATTATCAGGAGTAGTCCACTCCTGATGAATTGCATGCTTGCACTTGAGGGCGTACATGATGAGATTCACTCGGATGTAGCTCAACCAGCGCCACGGATAGAAAAAAGCACCGGTTATTGAACAAAAGCAGCCCAGCCAAAGTTCCAGAACAGGAAAATGATGTGGATGGGAGACCATCATGCCAGGTAGGTGACGAAGACGATCAGCAGGGCATAAACTTAAGGTGCTGCGTCGGTCTTGCAGGAAAAAAAAACAGTCCTGCTCGCCTAGGAGCCAGGACTGGCAGCAGTGGGCCCGCTTCCTGAGACAGTCGACGGCCCGGAATGGTTGGCCTGCCGCATGTTGCGTATAACTATATACTGCAAGAACAACGTCGATCGTCGGTCTGCAAGATGTGGTGTTCTATAGCCGACGCACCGCTATGACGGCTTCGTAGTGTCGTGACGCCACAGAACTGGTACGGACACGGAGCAGAAAATCTTCAGAATAATTAGGTGAAGATATTTTGGAAACCACTGACATGTCAGCAATGTGTGATTTTTGGTCCAATGGTACTGTGAAAGGTGTCAACAGCCAAACACGGTCCTCTGCTCTTTGACCATACTGCACAAGCGCGTGTGACACCTAACCGTTCCGCGAAAATGAAGCTTTTACATAAAGTTTTAAAATTCTTTAAAATATGGCTTTTAATGCTTTTCTTTTTATTCTCAACTAAATGCCAAAAAAAGAAACATGCAGAAAACAATTCTTCAAACCGCGTGCCGGGTGATACTTGTGGCAGGCTGCGTGGATCTTCTCTAAATTGCTGTGATAAATACTCTGAATAAACGATAAAATAAGCCACAGAATGTACTTCGGGTAACTTTTATTTCTGTCACTCGATCTGAAATTACAATATAGTCAAGACTAGTAATTAAAAAGGCATGCAGAGTAAGTATACACAATTTTACCGTCAGTCTCCTGGCTAAAATGAAATCTTCTAGGAAATTTGGTTGTTTCATCATCCGAGTATGCTGTAATTGGAAATGAAATTACCCAATGCAGTGGCAGCGGCTTGGGATAGCAGATGACTAAAATCCCATTATATTTCCTATGACTACAATTCTAAAAGTGGGGGGTGCAATATATTAGGGGCGTTGTTCATGATACATATGCAAATCACTTGCGCACGTAATCTAACAGAAAATCGTGCATTTTGAGTTTTTATACTGTTTGTTTGACGTTTTTCGGTGTTATTCAGTACATTTCGGCATGGATGTAAAGTTCAACAACAACCTCAGACATCACATTTTGGCTTCTCACTACTGCGAGGTGTGTGCAGGGATGACTAAACGGCCAATGTCCCTCTCCCTTTAGAAAAAAAAGGTTCTGTTACAAGACGTGTCCCTGTGAGTGAACCCCAGCCAATAGCAGATTAACGTACGGGACCACTAGAACCTGATCCACAACTTCCAACATTTTGGACAATTTCCTAGATCAAGAGCCTCTTACAAATGCAAATGTTCCATCAAGGGGTCGTTCACATTATACTTGCGCAGGAAAGGGGCGGAAGGCAGAGGGTTTTGTTTTGTGGGGGGTGCATATGTACACGAATGCACATGTGTACAATGTGTACACAATTTGACGCACGACCGTATAATAAAGGGTGACCGGTAGAAAAAATAGATTTTGTGTTAGGTTTTGTGGTCTCTTAAACCTTTGATAACATTTTGTGACACACGACTAGCCCGTGAATCCTCTCTGCTACTTAGGCCCTACTTAATGGAAAAGGTCACCTCAACGGTTTAACGAATTGGCTCGGTGTTATGTACCATAGTTGTAATGAATCAAGTCAATGACTCGACTTGAGCCATTGCTGGATGGCTGAAGAGGCTATATCTTTTTAAGTCGAATGTTTTACTCTTCACAGTCAAAATAGTGTCAATAGTTACAATATTTCGTGTTTGGGTGCTAAGAACATGCTCATTCAAAGACACACAGATCATCAAGGCTCCGTTAACCTGAAATTTTCTATACTAAAGAAACGGTTTCACTACTAAAAATACATAGAAGATACATCAGTTAAGACCAAAATTATAAATAACCCTTGAATAAATGGTAGTTTGCTATTTTCTTAAAACATTTGAACTGGATATAGTGGTTGACCCAGGCAAAAAAGATACTCGTCAATCCTTTGGCAAAGATCTAAGCTGTTGGTTGTCAATTCTATGGTCAGTTGGTTATAAATTCTGTGTTACCTGAATTTTGAATGGGTGTATGAACAATTTTCATTTTAACGGCAGAGCCTTACACTCTATTTGTAAAACGATTACCAGGCCAGTTTCCTTATAAAGTGTCACCTTGTCCATTCAATAACAACTTTTAAACTTAATCCACTGATTGACTCTAGTCTGAGTACGTTGTCACTGGAATTGCACTTAGCAATATCACTTCTTTAAACTAGAAAAAGTTAAGTGTGTGTATTAATTTTCATACACATTCTATAAGTAAGCTGAAGCTGTAATGGTGACGCTTGTTGTCAAATTTATCTCTACACGACACGCCTAGCGCACCTGCAAGATTAGCTATGCGTACAATATCATTGTTACCGCTGTGGAAAGTTTAACCGCTTTATGCGTTTCCTACTGAGTGTCGATGTCACCAATGGTGTCTTCATCTGAAAGTATAGTCAAAGTAAAGAAAACGTAAAATTAGTACAGTTAGGCCTAGCTGCAGGGACCTCAGAAAAACTGCTTGTGAACAGTTCGCGCTCTGTACTCCGTACATTACATTTAAAAGCGCGGAATACAATATTATTTGTTTAAAGACAGACATATCGTAATCGTTAATTTTTACTGCACCTTCAGCGTAATGATTCAGAGAGATCTCAGGGAGTGTTTTATGAGTGTAATTGGAAGAATTCGTAAAGATATACTAGGTAATAAGTAAAAACGAGGTGATTCAGTCATCTTTACCGCCAAGACAGATCACTCCAGCATCTTGGCTGTGGCCACAAGTCGACTCCTCCCAGCAACGGGACGGACAATCACCGAGGGCGTCCTCCGAACCGGCACAGGCCACACCGTCCATGTGGACGGGCCCCCTCCCCTGGCCAAAGTAGGCGCCGGACTTGGCCTCCTTTGCGTCCTCGAACCCGAGCTCACGGCAGACCACGGAAGCGTCGTCGATGTCCCACTTGTCGTCGCAGATCGTGCCCCAAGTGTCGTTGCGGTAGATCTCCACTCGACCACTGGTGTTATTGGAGCCTCCCACCAACCGAATGGTGTCTGTAAGTTCAGAGAAATAACGCTCAATGAAGTAACACTAATCAGATTTTTCATTTGGTTTTGTTTCTTGGGTTTTATTTTGATTTTCCTCCGATTTCTCAGACTAAATAAAACATTTGTCTGAAAGCACACCTTAAATGAGTGAAAGATACTTACACTGTCCATATTATATTTCGACAGTAACAATTATTTGGAATAAGAAGAGATTCGACGCATAAGTTTTGACGATTTGATGATAGAAAAATGAAAAGAATTTGGCTTGTTACAACTAGAATCTGTGGTGCAGAAAAGGTGGTAGTTTTCTTTGTATTATTTTGGAGGGGGGGATATTATTGGCGTGACATGAGAGGGAAAGACTTGACACAAACCGCGTGAGAGAGATTTTTTTTTTTTTTACAGGCAAGATTGACATAAGGAAACAAAGAGTAGAGATGAAGATGCTTGTGACGGGGCTCGCAATGGTGGTGACGACGTTGGTGATCAATAATGGCGCTTTCATCGATGAAAATAATGACAGTGTGAGACAATGGATGGATTGAAGGAGGAAATTTTATATTTACTAAGTTTCGGTTGGCAAACCACCCCGGCAATAGTTGAGTCGTTACACTGCTGATACTTGGTGCAGACGAACGGGCAGTCAGCTAGCCGACTCTCTGTCCCTTCGCAGGCGACTTTGTTCATCACGATCGGCAGGTCACCACTCCCGAAGTCTGACGCTGTACTCGCCTGAATAGCGGCACCGAGGTCAAGCTGACGGCAAACAACGTTGGCGTCGTTGATGTCCCAACTGTCCGCACAGACGGCACCCCAGCTAACACCTTCGCCGTGGTGGTAGATCTCTACTCGGCCGCTGTGACGATCATCGCCGTCAACCAACTTTATCGACCCATCTTCTGGGACTTTAAAGAGTGTTAAAAATACGTTCTTCGTCTTCATGCAGAGCCTTCCCCTCCTTCTGTAAACGTGTGCTTCACGGCACACACTTAGAATTACCTTACAAATTAAGTTACATTAACCTTACAAATTGCGTTCATAAAGACAATTAAATGCCTCTAGCCAGTTATTTCGTATATATGAATTTCAGTGAGAAATTTCAACAGTGATGGATACTGACCTCGAAGTTTCAATACTATTTTGTCTCAGTCTAAAAGAGGTTAAATTTTGGCCCCATGGACCCAAGATTTTGGTTCTGCCTGACTTTGGAGGCTTCAAGATTTAAACTACGATGGCACCACACTGTGGCGTATCTCGCCTAGCCCTTGCAATCCTACCTTTCATGCATGCCTTAATTTTGGTTCAGCCTATTGATCCTCATTGCCACTGCATAAGATATATCCCGGCCGCCTTAATTCTGACCAGAGTCACTATTTAGCCTCGTCCCCGTGGGTAACGTGAGAATCGTCGAACAAGGCATCATAGAGACCAGCAAAACACTGCAAAATCGAATCCATGGGAACGAATGCAGGCGGCATTAGTTTGTGCATGTCTTTATAATGACTCAATGACCATCCCATGAAATATGCAAACGAGACAAGTGCATACGCGCTACTGTCACTGGTTGGCAAGTTCGGCCGTCAACACTGTTGGCAGTGTAGGAGAGCTGCTCTTACCAACCTACTGCTCTTCCTTCAGCCCTTGTCCGATGATCAGCTGTTTTTTCTCGAAACCAAGTGAGGTTTTCGGTTCCCTGTGGTACGTGGGAATGTAACAGTTCCTTGTCTTTAAGTCTAGGTTAAAGCTGAAGTTTCATTCACCACCGACTTCAAATGTTGTTAACCGTGTTACAGAGTTAAATTATACCTTTTGGGCGAATGCAATAGATTTTTGTATACCTTGGCACCCGAGCACTTCAAATCTTAGATAGTAGCAGGAACCATACGACTGAGTTGGTAATATGCGAATAAACCTTGCTATCGGTACCAACGGGAAGGTGACGTTCGTTGGTCGACCACTGTACACTAAGAACTGGAAAAATAATCATAAGAAACAATTCCATCAGCTAATTCTACTCAAAAAATGTTGTCGAAATTTTAACTATGGTTTAATAACTTTCATGAAGTAAACATCAGCAGTTTTTTTAAGTTATATGAAACCTAAAGTGCTTAAAATTTCCATTCCGCATGGCACCGTTGTTCAGTGGGCCCTAGGCACCGTGTTCCGCATACTGTAGACCCTATAGTGTTCCGTAGGCCCTAGGCACTGTTGTTTTGAAGGACCTACACGCCTGGTCCTACCATGGAGAAATAAAAGACACCGTCCTACGTACCGTATATACTCCGCCGCGCCCATAGGCACTGATCTCATGCAATGCTGGTAAGTGTTGCTTTTATAGAACCTAGCATTTTGTGTTAATATTTATTTTTGTAGTTAATTTTTAACTAATACGTAATTAATACGTGAATGGTGAGGTTTGTTTTCGAGAAACACTTCCAATTATATGCAAACATTTTCGCAAACCTCCGAATCTAGGCCCTTGGCACACTCTGCATATTATAATCCAGCCGTAGGTTCAGTGAGAGAATCCTTTTAGAGAGGGTTTATAGGCCTATGGTCAACATCCCCTCCTGAAGGCAAACAAAATAACACTTATCTTAACTGAAATGTAGGTGCTAAGTCTGAATTGATGAGTGAAGTAATGACCATGGGCAGCGAACATCGACGGCGCACTATACTTACTGTGATGGGTTCGTCGTTTGCACTTGACAAACTACGCCAGTCACCTGACTCAGCAGTGAGGCTGTACTGCACTGAAAATGCCCGAACATAGTAACTGGTCGCAATGTATCTTCCTTGCATGGTGACCCCAGTAACCGCAGTGGGTTGACCCAGATCAACTTGGATCCACTGGTTTGATGTATATCTTGGTCTCCATCCGTAATTTCCTGTTGGGAATGATGAAATTATACTCTCTTTGGGACTATCACGCAAGCGAGGACAAATACCTGAGAAAGATCTGTTTTTATTAAGTCAAACATGCAGTATATAAGCGAATGAAAAAAACTAAGGACCATGGTAAGTTTTAATATAATATATTTACTGATCACTGGTACCTGTTTTGTGGGCCTGGAATAGAGCCTTGAACGGGAAGAACCCAACATTCATTCGCTTGTTGTTTAAGTCCCCCCCCCCACTGAAAATGAAGCCACAAAGTGGCCTCTGCAAAACTTACCGCAGTTACGCCACTGTGTATAAGAAGCATCTTGAAAGCTTCAACGCTATACGCTTTGGCGAACAGAGTGCAGCTTTTTAAATGAATGCACCTCAATACCGCTGGTATTATTTATGCTGATGTTGCATTTGCGTTGTTTTCGAAGGTCGTGCTTTATGCATAGAATTGAGCACAAACAACGGCAAAACGACTTCTCTGCAATTCAACCGCTGCAAATGTGATATACAGTGAGTACGGTGGAGGAAAGAGTGCAAGGTAACACAAGGCAACAGATTTTCAATTTGCTCTGTTCCACTGATTTAGCCTAAGGTGTTCACGAAAAGGAGCAATCGAAGACCAACAAAGACCTACCGACATTGAGGCGAGCGTAGCGTGGATAGTAACCATAATTGTATGTTGACGCCGTGATGCTTCTGTCCGGGATGGCACCATTTTGCATGCCTAGAGGCCCACTGGTACATGGTGCTAGGAAAACGAACAAAATCGTTAAAACGTCCCCTATCGAGTTTAAGGTACGTGTACATTATAATACTCGCTATACATCTATTGAAAATACTGAAGTCGTTCACGCTTTACTAGAACGAGACAAGGTTTTAATTTCCAGTTATAGTCTTTTTAATTTTGGTTTCGGATATGACATTGAAAGTTTTTAGCATCCAAAAAACACAAAAAACCTTTTTCGACTGTTTAATTTTTCGTATAAGACGGTAAAACAACTACTCTGTTTTTCAGGGGTTCTGATTTGCATATGATTTAAAAGGCAAAATTATTATTTTAAGGGCCGGGTTGTTTTGGACCATCTCACAGTCAGGAGCGGATTCCAACCCATTGAACTTAGCTGTCCCATACCCGATATTTTAACTCGTAACATGCATGTAGAAACCTTCATCAACAGTACAATTTTCAACTATCGACTCAATCCTACGTACATGTTTGTTAAGGTCATTTGAAGTTTATGCCACATGAGTGTCCGCCGCATGCATTGAGCACGGCAGTGGAAAAGAGTATAGTCATATTTTGCTGACCTATCTCGGAACAATGGGCACTGTGTGAAAACGGCATTTTCCATTTTTCACAGGTGGTATATAAATTGGTGTTCTAAAGGTTCGGCTCGTAAAAAAAGCATGCACTGCGGCGAACTCGACAAAAAAAACAAATGTTGGGAAAGACTCCGGACCTGCCTCTTTCAGGGTTAATGGTACAAACGTTGAAAGATAAATTCTCTCAAAACAAATTTGCCTGTAAGTATGCACAGTTTCAGAACTTTTAATGTTTATCAGCGTTCGTAAAAAACAAACCAAACACAGGAAAAGGTTTATATTGTGTTTGTGTGGTTGGACTCGACGCTTAAGACGACTGTCTTAATTTTTAAGATATCTTTTGTCACTCGCAGATCATAAAAATTGTCAGAATTTCAACAAAACTCTCATAAGACTATCCCGGCGTAATACATTCAACTTACCGGATGTCCCTGCATGTTCTTCATCCCCATTGACAGGATGTGACGAACTGAGTCCTGCAAAAGTCACAGGAAGATATTTGGCGAATGGAATCGGGTACTTGGTTTGGGTCCAAGACCCGCTTACACATCCTGATTGATTACGTTAACACTATGATCTTATTCGTCGGTTGTTTTTGTGGGGACACCATTATACGTAAAAATAATCTCTCCCATATAACACTCAGACGTAGAAGTGATGGATTATTGATATAATCATTACTTTGACCTAAAACAAGAACGTTTTGGTCCGGTTAGTTTGCTCATTGGTATGTCGAATCCATATTAACGCGAAAACAGCCTGCCTTTAATGCTGACAAGTGGTTTTTGCAGCAACATGGTGAAGCAAAACTATATGAATGTTCATATTATTAAGCTTTAAAATAACCTTTATATGCAGTTATAATTCGCTCATTTTTGTTTGTTTGACGGACTAATCAAAATAACTGAAATAAACGAGACTATTTCAATTGCTTTACCAACTTTTCTTACCAGGTAACAATAAATATGAATGGATTTACCATACTACTGTAATCTCTTTCGACATGTGAAACACATGTTTCTGATACTTACACTTTTGACTAATCTCATTTTTTTAAATTGAAATGGATGACTCTATAGGCTTATGGATACTTTTCCTACATCGAAGTATCCAAGCAGCTATCACAATAACGCAAAGTCCTTACGTTCGGACTGCAAAATGGCAAAAGACCAAGGTCAACATGCAGGTTGGAAAGTTCAGAGGACATACAACGTCAATACTCCGTTATATGTGCAACATAATAGGCCTACTCCAGGTAAACAATGCGCAGGGTGCATAGGACTTATAAAGCTAGGCCTATTTTAACGGGGAAGTTACTTTCAAGTAACGATGGATTGTCAAAGATATTTCAAGCTTTTGTTAGTATTCATATGATTGAACACAATATGAATTAACTTTCCACAACAAGCTTGGAGTAATACCGAAGGAGGTGGTATCCAGTTGTTGTGTTTAGATTTGTACGACAACGCAGAGTCCAGATTCCAAGGAGAAAGGGATCTGGTTCTTCAGATTTCCTAAGTGCAAAAGCAGCGAATTGAATGGGTATTAATTAAAAGGTATTGCTCAAAGCTATGACCAGGTTCAATGGTAAGCTACATGTATGTATGTACGTACAGTACATGTTCACTGAACATCACCACTTGTTTACAAATGCACAGGTTTGCTCCAAGAACACTAATGATGTAATTTATACTACGTATGATCGAAGGAAACCATGCTAAGAAACGGCGTTCTCGTGCGCACAGGATTAATTACGACTATAAGGTCTTTTTGCACAACTCTAAAACTCCCGCTTAGATTAGAAACTAATAGCAAAAACGATTTATTAGGATTTTCTGAAGAAAGAAATTGAACAAGCCAGAAAACCTGAGAGAAAATGATCATCAAAGTCACAACCCTGTACCTTTTCAATGGCCCGTTCACACTTCTTGCCGCAAAGGCCATTTGTGCGCATGCGTGCATAATTATGAATTTATTAGTGAAGGTCTCTTTAAAAAGTGTTTTAAAAATTCATATGAGTATCAAAATATATTCAAATAGTATACTCAAATATTCATATTCAAATATCAAAACACTAAATAACAGTTTCCCATGCTTAATACCACATGAAAACACCTCCAGTTTAATAAATGGTGTGCATTTTGAGGCAAGGTTTGTTGCCATACAAGGGTGAAGCTTTCTCCAAACTTTGGCCGTCCATGGCGGTCAATGCATTTCCAGACAAAATATAGGGCTATGTACACGTACTGATGTGGCTTACCGAAAAGGACTGCCACGAAGACAATCCGCAGGTTGTAGCTAGATGTCATCCCTTCTGAAAAGGAGCTCCAGTCGGACGATAATTAAGTTGCTGGTCAGATCTGATCAAAGACGATAAACTGGCCAAAAATCACAAGGGCCAATTACCTTTATATCGTTGGCATGGCATGTCACTCACACCCTTGAAAACTGTCGCAATGTACTTAACATCGACGAAACCATTTTGACAAATGTACTTAGCCCACTCTAAAAACTTGTGCTTTCATTTCCTTGTTGACATTGAGAACATAAGTTGGCCTAAATGAATAATAAATATTACAATACAAACTTTTTTAATCCTGCTTAATTCATGTCAATCATAAAATTGTGACTAGTAGGAAGGGATAATGATCACATAAAGACAGACAAAGGCACAATGGCATGTTATGTTTTCATCTTTTTACTCGTGTAAAGATTGAACTACACGTTTGTGAAGGTGGTGCAAGCCTAGTGGCGCAAACCTTGTACGTGGCTATAAAGAATTGTCCATACTCAAAGAATTTAATTTCCAAAGTAGTTGCTTCATGTGCATTTTCATGGGATTGCTCTGGGTAAATAAATAAATGTCCTAAGATCTAAATAAGCCAGTTTTGGTGATTGAGAATAGTATGCACGAACAAATTCCTCAAATTAAAATTATCAGCTGGAGTATTAACTGGAAGATGAGGATAACAAGGAAGCCTGAAGTCTCTCGTGTTATCGTCATCAAGCACGCACACATGTGCCACATCGTGAGAGGGAGCCAATAGGGCCGCCACCACCTCACCCCCTAAGCGAAAATTACGTTGTTATGCCTCTATTTCTTTATTAAAATTTAAGCAAAAGAGGAATGAGCCACTTTTCCTTTTCATTCTTTCCTCCCCAGAGAGTGTAACATTACTCACAAATCGGCCAATGCTCATTGCCTGTTGCCCCCAGATTGTCCCCCAAAAATTGGTTGATAATCTTCCCATGATACGCGTTTGCCTTTCGTCATCACTGGCCTTCAGTAGAAATTTTATTGTCGTGATGTTACTCTAACACTCCAACCGTCTAGTACAGATTTACACGTCAAGTGTTCATTGGTTGCTCTGATGACATTTCGGGGGTGAGAAACTTCATTGTGAAGAGCTCTCCTGTACACGTACGTTTTGGTTTCATATCACTGAGACTGCGATGTGTCAATAAAGTGCTCAAGTCTAGGTACTCATAAGAGGCAGTAATGGACTCTTAACTTCCACTTTTTTTCAATCGACTTGGGGTATCGACTTAAAGCAATGTTTGCAGTAAGAGGCAGCATGCACGACAGAACCTTCCAAACAGTACAAATAAACTATTTTCTGATATCGAAACCATCGATCTTCACAGGAAACATTTTATCAACCGACCCACAAACGCTTGAAAGCCCATCCATTATCCATAGCCTACATCCTGATCAACCAATCCATCAACGTGCAGTTGAAGAAGCAAACCAATGTTTCAGTTAAAATGGTCTAGTTTACTGAGTTAAAGTTTATGTCAGCAATCAGGCCAAGGGGACTTTTTGTGGCGCCGGGTGTATGATTAGTTCACTTTGTGGTCATTGTACGGTCAGAAACAAGCAGTATTAGCCCCCCCCCCCACCCGACCACCTGTGGCCTGCTACCAGTGATTTAAATAATATTATTAGGATTACATTGTGAGAATGCATGGTCGATTTGGCGAAGTAGGTCATCACGAAAACACTGTGCTGACTGGATGGCTCTAGTTTGTGACCGAAGTCGAATCCCAAAGGATAGGCTAAATGACTCAACTCGATAAGAGTCACTGCAAGCAAATGAATTGACCGCGTGGATGTGTAAGCCTAGTTTGGTATACACGAAAATATAAAGGTCGATATGGAAATCATAAAACTTCAACTACTAAATGCCAAATTCCAACCAGGTCGCTGTTTCTCATGTATACTTGATGGATCAGTGACACGAACTAAACAGCGCATTTTCCGAAACTGGAATTTACCTATAATTATTATAGCTCTTGATTAAGATTCGCCTTCGAAGGACACAGTAATATAAATTAGCTAACATAAAAGAACACTGGCCAGGGATCACCACGATCCGTGGTCATGAACTTTCAAGAATTGTAGAGAAGAAGTTTTCTTTATTTTTTAATCAGTAAACCACACCTATGTGGCGCTATGATGTAGTAGGCCAACAGCTCTGGTCGTATCCAGAGCCATAGAGGGAGTAAAACCAACTCAGCACCTTTGAGGAACAAAACTGCTGTTCATAATGTGTGCAGTACAGCATGTGTGCTACCAAGTTTTCAATTTGCACTGACACCTAATCCACTATGTTGGTTCAAACAAGTGACTTAGCACTGAGGCGCAATCGAGCTATTAATATTCTCGGTGCACACGAATGTAACCGGAGGAAAAATCATGAATGGGTAAAGACGCTTTTGATAAATTGTTATCTTAGTATTTTTCACTTTTTTCTTTGGTTTTTAATTAATTAAACGTTCGGTAGAGGGAGCGGCATCTTTTGGCAAGTCCATTGGAGCTAATTAACATTTTTTTTGTCCAAATTCCACAATTACTTATCATATCTTACCCCTGTACATGCTGAAAAACCTGGTTTAGTCATTTTACAGCCAGGGCCTTCCCTAGCCAGAAAAAATGCAAAAAATCCAGCCGTCCTTGAGCCAGCCTCCAGCCAATTCCCATAGGACTGTGTGCTGTGTACAATCTAATGGGTTGTTTACAAAACGGTGCCTGGGGCAGGGAGTGGAATGTTTTTTATCAGTGACAGCTGTCTGGAACTTGTCAGAGGCCTCTTTCGGCTGTCTTTGAAGTGTAATTTTGGTTGGGGGTGTTGTAGTGGTGGTGTGGCTTGGCTGGCGCGTGGCGAGGCCCCCCTCTCAAATCGGGATAGCCTGGGAAAATGGCCCCCCACGGTACTGTACTTTTGGTGGTTTTTGATGGTTTGTAAGAGCTGTAAAGGCTAGGGGACAACCACTGAAGCATTAATATACCTTTAAAAGGGACTCGGGGCTCTGCAACCCTGAAAAATGAAACGGACTCAAAAAAATTCGCGTCGAAGAGAGACCGTCGACTATCAACAGCAATACGGTGGGCGTTGCAGCTAAGGGACACATGGACAAGTGGCCCATACCCCTCCTCCTGGAAAAGAGAGAAAAAAAACATTAAATTGGAGGGGCAAAAAAGCGAGAGAAAGGGGGAAAAGAAATGAAAGGGGATAGAAATCACCAGTTTGCCTGAAAAATTGCCCCATCCTAATGAATGGCCTATAAGTTCTATGCCGATGAGATCTTCCCCCTCCCTCCGAAAAAAAATCCCCTGAAAAAGTGCTTTTACCCCTTTCCTCTTTTAATCTTCAAAAGTGGTCAATCACAACATTTGGAACCTACATGTACGTAGGCAGTGCATTCCACCAAATGGTTGTATTTCTGCGCGCAAGCTCATTAATATTTTGTAATCCCACGAGGTTTTTACAGTACAGTGAGACGGGCCAAAATCAGGAGGCATCATAGAAATACTTCCATAAATCCCGAATTCGGGACTGATGTTTCCAGTTCGGGGCATTTCTTCAACAAAAAGCCCCAAATTGCGGACCTATTTTGGATAGAGGCGGGAGTCGACATTCAGAGATGAGTGCTAGGTTTTACTGCTATTTTGGGGGTATCTTCGTTTAAAAGCAAATAAAAAAAACCTGTGGCTAACCCCCGGGGTTAGCCATGGAATTCAAACGAAAAGTGATCTTCTGGCCATAATCCTGAATTTCCAGGAGGCCAATCTTTTCACGAGAGTCAACAGGCGGCGCTATTTCGGTCCGATTTTGCACTGTTTGTGCAACCGTAATGTGCGGCGCCCTCAATCGTTTATCATTAGTTGTCGAGCTCAAAATCGTGAATTCGTACAAAAAAATGGAGGAAATTTCTAATGAAAACGGTGAAGTAACCAATCTGCCAGAGGTTGACATAAAATGGTGTGAGTATTGCCCGTCTACTCGACAAGAAGGAAGCCTGCAAGCACTCAAGGTAGTTTAATTTATCGCTTGGTTAACCGATGTCTTCCTTCCTCAGTAGGCTTGATTGTGACTATCAGTCGTAGTGCATGAAGCACGGACAGTAGTGTAGGCTAAATGAAGACAACGTTCAACCTTGGCTAACATGTACCTGTCATGCCTGTAATTAAGTGACACTGACACAGTCAGCTCTGTGAGGTTCATACGGTAAAGTTTTGTACTTTCATGACTTTGTAAATTGTAGATTTATAAACAGATGTAAAGAGTGAAAACAGCACAGTAACATACATGGACTAACAACATACAGCCCAAGGGCAAGGCACTGGTACATGTACGTGTGCATAGGGTGAGTGCGGGAATTTTCGACCAGGAGGAAAATTTGACCAACTGCATTCAAAGACTACACAGCTGGTTGAATTTCTTGCTTTTCTTATGTAGGTGAATACCCCCACCTTTACCCTCCATACATGTACATACATGAACACACTGTGTCCCCCCCCGGCCCAGTCATGCCAGTGCATACATGTAGATGGGGATCCTACCATTGTCCAAGACTGCAGTTTAAAACAGAATTCTACCGTTTACTTCTAGGAATACATGCAGGAGTGTGCAATGGCACAGAAAAGGTGGGAAAAAGACTGCATCAAAACAAGTTTTTTTTCAGTTACTTTATCAACTTGATGATCAAGTAAAATGGCAAAAAATTCATAAAAACAACTTAAATAGCTAAACATGAATGGAAAATATGGGAGAAAAAGTCAAAAATAGCATGTAGATATTTTTGACCTCAGTTAAAAAAACACTACTGACGCATGTATGCAAATATTGGTAACACGCAACATGACTACAATGCATAGTGGCCAAGATTGCAAGATGTCGCATACATGTACAGTGTACCTACATGTAGTTCTGTACTCTCCTTTTACAGCAAATGTTACAACCACGGAAAACCATGAATAGGAGATGTCGGTATTAGTTTTTCTTAATAAGGTCCTTTCAATATTTTCAATGTCACTTCCCAGTGTCAACGTTACAGTGAGCAAAAAATGATAATATTGTCAAAGTGCATTTGAATGCATCCATGTACATGTACACGTATAACATGTTTCCACAAACCGTATTGTCCTTGCATCATTCATATGGGGATTTCATGACCGCGGATTGCTCATAGATCATCAAGATACACTGTACATACATACATGCAGCTGCATGCTGATGGTAGGGTGCCACTGGACAAGTCTACTGAGTGTACTTGATTACCAGCTCCAGGCAGGAACAAGAGATGTTACAGTCCCTTGGTGGGAACTCACCACATTTGATCAAGGACTAGAGGAAATAATTCCCACCAACCTGTTTCTTCTTTGCTGGTAAGGGAGTGCTTCCAGTCTGGATTCTATTATAACAAATAGTGATGGTGTTTCAATTGATGCATTCTTGAATACTACAGGAAACCTTACCGCATGGGTACCAGTATATTTGCTGTCAGCAGGAGACTTCCAGAAACGTGCCCCGGGTGGATTTCCGAGTAAACATAAAGGATGAGCTGTCGGCCAAAGAGTGGCTAGCCAAGTACCAGGAGACAACACTGGCAACATGGCGAACAGCAAGGACATATCCAAACCGGGGCAGCAGGACACTGTGTCGTGTAAGTTCATTTGGTGGGTTTTTTAAAGAAGGGAATACGAAATCTTACCCGCTTGACCCAGATTTATGTGTGCCCAGACTAAATGTAAATGTACAGAACATGTATTTGTGACCTTCTCTGTGAAAATGAGTCACAAGTCGCCAGAGCCACTTTTCAGGTACATGTAAAACCTGCAAGCAACTCTCACACAATGTAAAGCAATAGGAATCCCAGAAGTTTATTCATCTTCATACATGTACATGTTCCATCCATTTTCATCTGGATATCAAATTCAGTGACACATCAAAACAGAGGGCCAAATTTCCTGTTTCCAATATAATCTAAAACTCAAAAGTAGCTCTGGCGACTTGTAACTTACATGTATTTTCACAAAGTGTGTCACATTTAGTCTAAGCCCCCAAACAAACTTGGTTTATTGATTTAAAGTTTGTCTGAGACAAGCTCAGTTACCACAATTTCAACCTACTGATCTCATGTGCATTACAGCACAAGACCTTATACATGTACGTGTATGTACACGTGTACATGTTACTTAGCTCATTTTATTTATACCCACTTGATCACAAGCCAACTGGGTCTTTCGCTCAGTTTTTCCCATTGCAGTCTAAGCCAGGCCTGCATTGTACAATACCTATACACGTACATGTACATGTATGTACAGTACTTACAGTTCGGCACTCGTTGGCCAAATACATGTACATTGTACTGCATGTATATGTACGCACACTATGTGTACGTGTATCTAATTACATTTTGCTGTATATACATGTACACGTACACTGTACGTGTACATGTGTATTTTTCAATGGAGCTTCTTATCCATTGCCACCACACACCTTGCTCCCACAATCAAAGGCATATACATGTACATCGGTATGCACAAATCAACACTTTTGGACCCCCGGTTTGTAGGATGACCCAAATCCATGTTTGAAACATTTTTTGTTACCATTTTGAAAGGTAGGAGTGCTGTAGGCTTAGTGTCAAAGTCAATGACAACCAGTTTTCAGTATGATGAATCCCATCAATCTCCCAAATGCCTTTCTTTTTTCTTTGAATTACATGTATGCCATGCTTAGCATCTCCTTTTCACATTTGGAAATTCTACCCATTTTGCGTGTACATTTGCGTAAATGCAGCTGGAGAAGAGGTGTCAGCACATGACCTGCCCACGCTCCAAATCGGCCGACTTACGAAAGGGTTCCAAGAACACCAATTGCCCAGCCGTGCTCATTGTTATCGTCAGGAGGACCGAATTCAAACGCCACAATGGTAAAGAAAGAATGTGCCGGTAAGTTTAGTCGAGAAAAAGCCTCTTTTGTGTTGCTTGTTAATACACTGTTACAGTCATTCTCAACAGAATTTGTTGTTAAACTTTTAAAATTGCATCAACTATATGATTTTCCATTTTGAAAAAGGGTATTTTCCATTTCGTCAAATCCTGAATTCCAATTCAGAAATTCAAATTCCATTTCATACCTTAGTGCGCATGAAAAGGAGAGTAAGTTTTAAACTATGGATAAATACCCAACCAACATGACCAAACAAAAGAAAGCAAAAGAAAAAACTATTGTTTGAAATACTCTGCAATGTTTCCAAATCTTTTTATTATTTTTTTTGTAATGAAAATGTTAAAAAAAAATTACACAATAAATGTGGCATTTCTAACCAGTGCAAAAAAACTTGCTGAAAAACCAGTCAAAAACTTGCTGCGATTAATCAGCGGACAATTCATGCGTCACTCCTTGTGTATAAATTCAAATTACATTAAATACATGTACAGTGAAGTTGTAGAATAGGTCCTGCATGCAACAGTCGTTGATCACAATATGTTAATATTGGACATTGACCCGCCATTTTATTTGGCAGTGGCACAATAAAATTTGGAAAGTTAACATTAAATCTTTGCCTTAAAATTCTCTTCGTCAAACACTTCTTAGGGCTCATTCAGCTATGGTACACCAAGCTCACCTGTACTGGGTTTCGTTTAATTCAAGAAATATGTGATTAGTCTTCCGTTTTGCTGCCGCGTTTTGATCATTTCGCCATGCGATACTAGCCTAGTTACAAGGCGTCTATGTGGATTACCCCATGTGTGCAATAAGCATGTGTGTAATTATGAACTTGTTTGCGCCTTGATTTCATTGTTAGTACAGTGTACGTGTGAATGGCCAATGTCCGTACAGCGCCACTGTGCTGTGCTGGCTGCCGCTGGACACTTGGGGCTCACACACACCATAGCGCAAGTATCGGTACTACTAAGCGCAGACAACCCAGTCATGTGGTGAAAAGGTGCAATTCAGCATGTTTCCAGCATAATTTGTTCATTAAAAAGCCTGCATTTTAAAAGGGTTTAGTAGGCATCTATTTGTAGTACTTTGTAGAAATTTTTCTTTACTTTTTAAGCCATTCTTAGTGAGAAATTTTGCAGGTTCCGTTTTACACAGTGGATTCCGTTTCAAAGTGTTGATTCTGTGAACTCTGTCCATTTTCCACGAATGCGGAAAATCATTGGCTCTACAAATGTTATGCTGAAAAACAACCTAAAAAGTAGATTTCAGAGCTACTTGCCTATAGCAAACTTACGACAACATTTAGACTGCCTCACTGGGAAAGCGCTTTACCAGAGCTTTCATCCTGGATGAAATGTTCCAGGGACTTCATTTTTTGCCAGCACCTCTTATTACAGTGTACCTGTCCAAGTTAGCACCAGCTAAATACATGTGTCTGTGAGCTGTTCCATTTCCTACTCTGCTGATGCTTTGACTGCCCTCAGGTCAGAAGATCACCATCTCCCCAAGTGGCCCATGACGGTTGTCCTGAAGCATGACCACAACCACCCCCTGAAGGCGGCCAACATGCTGCGGCACCGTGATGTCTCCAAGGACGTGCGCAAGAAGCTGATAAAACTCTTCCGGGCCGGTCATTCGGCCACCAGTGCCCTCAACATGCACCAGTATGACCTGCAAATAGAGCATGGAGATGATTATGTCTTCCTGAGCGGGGACAGACACCACAATCCCGATCTCAACTTCACTTGGAGGTACATTACAGCAGTCTCTTCCATGTGATTTTTGTCTTTGTAAAGGCTCCTCACAAACCACTTAGAAAAGCCTTATTAACATGTAAATCCCCATCATTTAATGGATGGGTCGTCAGTAATATGTCATTGAATGATTCACTCAAACACAGTGCAAACATATGATGTGCCGGCACCCCAAAGCTGGAATATGTTCTAATCCTCTGTTGCGATATCAGTAGTATACAAATAAATGATGTTATATTTTAATGAATTTTTCACAATTGTGCAATGGAATGAAAAATTTCATTTAGTGGCAGATAAAGTGATGCTCTAGACAAATCAAATAAAGTCTGATGAATTTCAGTATCAGGTGTCAGTTCTTGCACACTTTACTGCTTTCCCGACTTTGGCACTGACTGGGAAGTTGAGGTCAGTTTGAATATACATGTAAGCATGGGAGATCTGGGAACATACATGTACATGTTCACTGTACATGTACATAGAAATACAGAGTTACATGTAGATTTATTATGCTGTAACACTTATTAATTGCCACTGCAGCTGTGCATTTATGGGTGAATGATTCGGTAAATAAGTGAAATTATGATTAAACAGAAGTTACTGTAGGTTAATCCAAGTGGTTGAGTACATTCACATTTTTATACATGAGTACGAGTACTTCTGTATGAGTACATGGCAGTTTTTTCCAAATTACCAGAACATGTACATGTACTTGAGTCAAGTACAGGTACGAGAACAAATGTTACAAATACTGCTTCTACACACCTAATCTTCTATGTGCTGGAACAAGCATTTCAAACTATGTCCTAGGTTTGAAATGCACCATGCACCCATACATTGTAGTTCAGAGCACACTTTATTTGACCAATTGCATATGCTGCAGTGCATGGTCTCCATTAGTGGATAGTGCTCCCAGATGAAACGATTCCTGCTGTCCTGTCTCTTCGGCACCAGTGTTCAGGACGGGGTGGATAGTGCTTAAGTGTGTTTAGGGAATCCAGTGATGTTGCATTTTCATCAGCCCACTTTTAATGGGGGAATGCATTGTGTTGGGTCTTGTACTTAGCGACTGTAATGGAACAGTGGCTCTATACAGTAGTTTTCACAATGGTTACCACCATCGGTGGGGTTTACAGCCCTTGACCAGTGATAGCATCGCCAGCGTCACAAGATACATGTATCCCCCCTCATAGAGTATGATAACTGTGCCTTTAATATTAAACTACATGTACATGTAGCATAGGTCTCACTTGCTGGTGGGTTGATCAAACAAAAACCCAAGGAAGATGGACCGTCCCAAATATGAAAATAATCAGAAATCTGTGCCTTTTCTCTTTTTAATAAAGGTTTTTCAAATTTTTTTAACAGGTTGTACAACCAGATTTTTGGAAAGGCAAAAACCAACCAGGGCGAGAGGCCGAAACACCTACCTGTGCCAGGGGAGATTATCGACGAGGCAGTGGGTAAGCGGAGGGACAAGAGAACATTCACCATCAACTCCAACCCGGAGATGGTGGCCATGTTGCAGGAGAAGATTGACAAGTACAACCTGGAGAATGGGGACTGTGTCCGGTGGAAAGTGGAAAGCAATCACCTGGTGATGGCCATCGTCACGCCCCTCATGAAGCGCACCCATGCCCTGATCAAGTATGCTGGAGAGATGGTCTTTATGGATGCCTCAGGCACTATGAGCCGGCACAACACCCAGGTCTTCATGATGATGACACCTAGCTTTGCTGGTGGCCTGCCCCTCGGTGCGTTCATAACCACTGGTGACTCAAAACAGCTCATCCAGTCTGCCATCCAGCTGGGCCAGGATATCTTAGGTGATACTGCCTTCTACGGGCGAGGGATGGCAGGCCCTGAAGTTTTCTTCACTGATGACATTGATGCTGAGAAGTTTGCCCTGGAGGGTGTTTATCCAGGATCCACTCTCATCCTTTGCATCTATCAAGTCCTGCAGGCTTTCTGGAAACACCTTTTTGATCCCAAGTTCAAGATCCACAGGGGCGACGGGCCCTACCTGTTCGAAATGATGAAGGCCATGCTGTATGCATCGTCGGATGCCGACCTAGAAGTGTCCTATCAGAACATCATGCATGACGACATTGCAAACAAGTACTCACCAGTGAAAGCAACGTATCTCAGGATGTATGAGAGGAGGACAGAGTGGGCACTGTGCTACCGGAACGCTTTGCCTCTTTGTGGCAACAACACAAGTAACTACTGTGAGTCGGCCATGAGGATCCTGAAGGACAAGATCTTCCACCGGGCCAAGACATACACTGTCGTCCAACTGGTTGATTTCCTGCTGACAAGGATGGACCAGTATTACCAGAAGCGCCTGCTGGACGTTGGCCACAACAGGCTAAATGAGGCCCTTGCGTCACGCTACATCTCTAGTGGGGGTCCAACTGTGTGCACCCACAAGGACAAGATCATCCAGGAATCGGCAATGGTGTTCCTCATACCAAATGAGAAACCCGAGGAGACCACTTACAGGGTGGACATGACTGTTGGACTCTGCACCTGCCGCGTTGGCAGCACAGGTGGGCCTTGCTGTCACCAGAAAGCTGTCCTGACTGGCTTCTATATCCCCTCCTGGAACTTTATCCCAGTGAAGGATGAGGCCATGAGAGAGCTCCTTTTCCAAATTGGGGGTACCATGGAGGAAGAGAAAACCCAAACCCGAAAGCGTCCCAGGGAAGATGAGGTGTGTGAAACTGATGACTTTGACCTAGCAGCCTCAGAATACGATGACACGCCACTGGAGGAAAGAAAGATGTGCAAGGGAACGAAGAGGAAGGGCATGGTTGTGTCTCCAAAGGTGCATCAGAAGAAGGTGCTGGCCGAATTGGATGCCTTTGTGGCTAGGATCAAAACTGGTTACCTTAACAATCCCTGCGTGTACAAGGATGCGTTGGAGGACTTTGTCCACCAAACAAAGAAGTTTAAGACAGACGCTGAGCTTGTATGTGCCTTATACACATTTGGGGAATAGAACGGAATGTTTGTGTGTGTGGAACACTTTCCAATAGAAGGCAGACTCCAAGATGTTTCATGAGGAATGTAAAATACATGTGTGTGTGTACATGCATACATTGTCTCATGGTGCCATCTACGTGAATGAGATTTTGTGGGCCAGTGTTTTGGTCATTCAGCTAGACTGAATGTTGACCTTTTTAATGTACCTCTTCACATTCAAAAATATTGTGTTTATCACCTTCTTTATGAGAGAAGATCAGTTTGGCCCAGTGCACTTTGTTTTAAAGAATAAAACAAAAGCTAGTAATACTGTATTCCATAATATTCTACTCCTTCCCTTTTTGCTATCGTATGAAGGAACTCTGTAGGACTGTTGAGAGCACTCTTAAGCCTGCTATGGAGTGCCAAGTGAGGGTATTTCCATTGATATTAAGTGGTGTACGAACTATGTAAATACTGGCCATGTGAGCACTTTGCTATCACCCCTGTGAACTTACATTAAGTGTTGACACATGATCATAAAAAATTTGCTCTCATTTTTCAGTTTGATGTGCTTAGGCAGAATGGCTAAACTACGTTCAATTGACTGAGGCCCAGTGACCATTTTTAAAGAAGATGATGGTTTGACAATGTTGGGGGGAAAAAAAGGAAAACAAACTTTTGCTGAGTGTGCGTCATTTCTCATCGCACTGCTGAGATTTGTACTTCACATTTTTCATCTATTCTGTTTTCAAACCAGTAGAAGTTGGATATCAACTTAAATTCATATATCAGTGGACTAAACTGGCTAAGTGTGAAGTTGAGGTCTATGTGTTGAAGTAAACATGTTGAAGTAAATTGCATTTCGTGAGATGGAACCTGCACAAAATAATGGCAGGTCATTCTTCTATTCTAATGACCCTCACTTTTGGCATATGTCGTCCGAAATGAGTAGGCTTTTGAGTCTGGAAGATCCCTAGACCAACCCAATGTCCTAAGTCTACTGGTAATTCTACACGTAGTTACCTAAGCATGCCCCTCATGTGTTTTCATCATTGTGGTCTTGAGTATGACCTTTGTATTTATAACCAAACTTAGTGGCTCTGATGGGAAATCCCATAATCAGCTCCCATTCCGAGGTTGAAGTTGATCCATAAACTAAATACTTGTACATATGTACATGCAGTTCAGTTACGACTATGAAACTCATGAGTTGCTCGTGCGTCTACCTACATGTACGCATAGAGGGCAGGAGATGGCTGGAACGGTGATTTGCAATCATGGCTTTGCTGGTGGAGCTTACACAGTGTCTTGAGAAGGAAACAAAATATTACAATACATACATGTAGCGACAGACTGACTGATCTCGTGGCAACCTTTAAAACACCCGTTTTTTATTGCGTTAGAGGGGAACTTTGCAAATTTTTTGGCATGATGGTTGCCTGAAGACGGCCTCACACTAGAGTTGGCGAGTGGCAACTTTAGCGAGCTTGGCAAACTGGGTTTGGACACTCGCCGGAGAAGAGCCGCGACTTGTACATGTTAAGAACAGTTTTGAGATGGTTTGGCGCCTTATGCAAACGTACGTGAAGGAAATGCGACTTCGTAGATTGTTGCGCAAGCACTTAGCAACAATTGCACCACTAGAATCACGTCACGGCCACCAACCAGCTTGTGTAACTCCCCCCCCCCAGCCAAACCAAGGTCAGCCTCAGTCTGCATCCAGCCGCTGGAGACAATAGACGTGCAGGACCACCAGACGGACGTTCAAGACCAGCCCTGACTCCTGGCCTGGGTCTTCCTGTCCAGCCCAGGGCCTACCATAGACCAGCCCAGGGTCCAAACCATGGCTTTCTATTAATTTTGGTGAAAGCTGGCAACATGTTTGAGATGGTTTGTAGCCCATCGCGTAACACACGAGAAGGCTTTGAGCATGTTAGGACTACATGTATTTTGAAACGATCTGGCAAGAAAGGCCGAATGGTGACATAATATTCACCAAGAATTTTGAACATAAATTTTGAACATGTTCAAAATTCCTGTTCATATCTTTGTTAACTAGGACGAACCCCACAAACATTTCGAAACACCTTAGCTCCTTTTTTTTTTTTTGACAAATTTGCGAGGTGCTGCCAGTCCAGTTACAATTTGCAAAATGTGAGGAACCTTTAACCACACAAGAAATTACCGGAATTTAGAACCTGACAGTTTTTGTCATTTTCCATATTTTGGTTCCGCAAGAAAAACAGGGATTTCCTTTTGGATACCTTGCCCTACTGAGGATCGGGGTGCCTCAGTGTTGTTTGTAAAATGTTTGAAAAGTTTGTGTTTTTATCTTTACACTTGTAGTGGAACAGTAACTTTTCACGTGCCAGGATGTAAAAACGCCGAAGTTATTAAACAGATGCAAAGCAAGGTCACAACTTAATTTTTGGTTTGTGTTCATTAGTAATCTTATTTCTACATGCTTTGCTTTCCACATAATTTGCAAGATTAGATGAACACATTCCAACTCAAGCCAATATTCGTGTTTTGGCTGTCATTTTACTTCATACACCAAATTTCCTGCTGAACAGTTTATACACTTCCGTTTGTAGCATAATAAACGCTCGTAGTTCCTTAGATATTTATGAATAAGTATTAACTTTTCTTTTTTGAAAGAGTCCGTGTCCCGGATAACAGTTCATCCGAGTCATCCTTTAAGGTGGCAAAATCATGCTACTACACTGTCAGGAAAAGGGGCTACCCTGAAGAGCGCCACCAGTTTTATTTTCAAGGTGCCCATGGTAATTTTATGTTTTTTCTTTCAAAATAAAGAGTATTGAAATTTCCTTTAACTATTTAAATCAGGCCAGCGACCTATGCGAGTTCACACCCGAGTATCCTCCACAATCAAGTGCTATTCTGTTGCAGTGCTGACACCCTTTCCTCGAAGAAATAGTCAACCGAATTAAAAATGAACAGTTTGTCACGATCACGCGCACAGCTAGTGTGCAAAAGGCATTAGCGCGAGAACCAGCTCGTGAACGAACACGCGTGCGTACTCTTTTCGTTTGCACTGCGCTTTCTGGATCACAGTGACGTCACACTCGGTATTCGATTTAGGAAAATTTATTTCGGACCCATGATGGAAGTTACACGTATTTCTGTTCATTTTATGTTACTGCCAGTTAATATCAACAAACACAATACGTGTCAAGGTTGTTTTCAGTTTTTGAATATGATGCAGAGGGGTTTGTGTACAGGCACAAGTGAGATGAGGGCTTGGGACGTATCCTTGAATACAGAACTCCAAGATGCTACAAGCCCCATGCCCTATAAACACCGACATATTGCTTCTCAAAATTTATTATACCAAGAAAAGTCAATTAGTAATATCATTAGCACAGCATCATTCTTTATTCGTTTCATTTTATGCTGGCCACAATGAGTAGCCACAATGAGTATTCACAATGATCCTGCACCTCGACGTTTGCTGCATACTTATAGGACGAAGACGGTCAAATGAATCATATCGAAAACTGTCGTAACATTTCCCAGCGGATGTTGCAAATAACTAAATTGTTTCATCAGCGTATCACAATGGAGGTCAGACCTGTTTCACAAAGAAAAGTTTTCAGGGAAATATATATGCAGTTATTTTACCCCTTATGCATTTAATCTTTATCAAAGTGGACTCATTCTATTTTGAAGGATTTTTTCGCAACCAAAGGTACACGATAATAGAGGTTTGTGTCACAATGAGATGCCGATGTTCCGCCACATGCTCCCCTTGGAAAGTCTTGTTGTTACTGCATGGATGCAGTCATGTCATGGTCATGCCCAAGGCTTCAAGTTGTAGGCTGTGTGGAAAACTTTCACGGATTTTCGAAAATATAGCAACATTTGTTTAACCTTTAAAGATTTAACTAAAATATGGGCGATTCACTATTGCCTCCAAGGGTTTGCAAGGCCTTGGCCCATCACGTGCACAATGCACAAAATCTGTCGACCCTTTCCAAACGCGCACTGGGTTGACAGATTTTGCGCATTATGATTGGCCAACGCATTGCAAACTCATGGAGGTGCACAATCAGTGTTAATTGTATTGAGAGTTTATTCCTCTTTGGACCTGACGTTGCTGTAAAGGTTGCGGGGAGCACTTTGGAAGTGACCTTTCACCTCCAAAAAGTAAATATTGATATTTTTACTGTTTTCAGTTTCTTCTATTCCCAGGAGTTGGCTCATCCTCATTCCTAAAAACTGAGCAAACTAAACGAACTCAGGCTAGTTCAAGTTGAGGATGACCGTTGGTCTCCATATATGGATGCACCTTTGCAAAAAGGCCAGAAATCTGTCCGCCGAGCTCATTTATAAAGGTTATACACGCAAAATATTCTATATTAGAGGGTCCTGAGATCCATGGAACTGGGGAATTGAAGAAATATGGCACTGAACCTCTGGGCCGGGCTCAGGGCTTCCAATTGTGAGCAATTTGGATGCAATCGAGTCCGAAAGTGGCACTATTCGAGCCATTTTTCAGAGGGATGCATTTTCAAAATGGTTACTTTGCGGGGCAGTAAATTTCCTTCGTTTTGGGGGTGGTCTGCATTAGGTGAGAATTTCTCAAAAAGTCATCTGTCAACCCACTAAAAATTGAAAGGAAAATGAAAGAGGACATGTGGAACATCATTTTTCTGTGCAGCTTGGACACGCATGAGAGTTGTGAGTATTTTAGAAATATTTTTGAAATATAGGTATTTATCACTGCTGTCTATGGGAATTTATTTGTAGTGGTGCACCCTTATCCATGTTATCAATGATGATGGAGAGACAACTGTACAGCGCCCTCTATAAAGTTAAATTCATTTCGCTTGCTTTGCAGGAAAATTAAATAATTACTTTTGGAATGGGTAAGGAAATCACACTGTGTGTTAGAGAGTCATTTCCACACTCTGTTTTGAAAATCTGTTGGTCTAATTCTAAAGACGGTAAGTAAATCGAATGGGACTTTATCCCCTTCATCGCTGCGGACATGTATGTCCATATAGGTGAAGTTTGCCGATTGACGTTGCCCCTGAAAACTTTTGATAACTTTAGTCCTGGTATCCGGACCACCACCTGCACTTAGTTCATTGCGTTAATGCGGAAGTTTGAGATTTGAGTCGGGTTCCTGCCTCTACCGTAGTGACGCGCAAGCACGTAACACCTGTACAGCGTAACGGATTGGCGCTGCCTTGTATCGTGCACACATTCAAGCCAACTGAGTCATTTCCGCGTAAGACGCCAGTAAACCTAGGTGGTGTTGCTTGCGCTCGACGTCCTGCTTATTCTGACCGAGGTACACTGTATATGATACCGATTCGCTAAGAAGGAAGGTGAGTTTTTAGGTCAGCGGTGAACGAAAATCCGGATTTTTAAAGATAGTTCTTATTTGACATGTTGGAGGAAAACATTATACCGCTGGGCCTGAACGTTAAAATGGCAGATGTGTAACGTTAGGCCTAGGGCCCTTTTGACGGTCAAGCGCCTTGAAAGTTTCGGTCGCCGGTCACTCTTTCGCTGTTTGTCTTCCTACCTCCATCCATGGTAGAACAATGTAGGTCTGCTCCTGCAAACGTGTATGTGTACAGTGCATGTACGATTTATTCGGATGTTCGGGGGATCCTCAAGGCTCAAGCAGCATGCGATAGCCTTATTTTTAGACTGATTAGGCCTAGGTCACAGGTGATGCACTTCTTTCTGTCACTTGGTGTCAGAAGTTTCAATAAGCAGAAGTGTTCAACTCATTTGGCATGACAGGGTACTAGTACATGTAGGTTGCGTGTTGGAGATGACACGTACTTCATACATGTACATGCGTACATGTAGTTGAACGACAACAGGCATGACAGGAATAGAGCTAGATTATTAACCCTAACAGTCCCAAATCTGCCAATTTCAATATGATTTTAAATATACCCTTGGGGGTTAGGGTTAAAGACTTAATTCCCTGTAATTAAATTGTATGCCCTGAATCATTTGAACTCTCTTCCCTTGTTAAATGAAGACTTTCGGATGAAAGTTGTAAGGTTGTGCCAAGCAATATGCTGGGCACAATCTTAAAACTTTCATAATTCTGAATGCAAAGGAAAAGGGCCCCCTAGTAGTTATTGAAGATTTTACTCTTCCAAAAGTTTTGGTAGGGGCAGGGGTATTAAAGTGAAATCTTCCCTAATTGAGCCCTAGATGATGTATGTGTGTTGTTGATCATGGCACAGAAAAATTCACAGATTTCCCAATGTCACAAACATTCGGGCTAGAGTTACATACTTCAGACAATGTCAGAGGAGGTACATGTAGATAAAAGAGTATACATGTGGGCCTACATGTGTGTCATGTACGTGCACATTTGGCATCCCCTTGTATTTTAAATTCGAGAAATTAACTCTTCAGAAAAAGATGTATCTCTTCAACCTCTTGTCTTATCACATGTACCACCATATACATGTATGTACATGTAGGTGACTGTACAATGTTTTAAGTGCATGTACACGTATTTCACAGTTGCTCTTAAAATTAACACTAGTTACATGTACTTGTTATGCAGAGCGACCTCCTTTGTACATGTACATAGTTAATTTAAGACTGCAATTGCCAGTTTGAAATACATGTACCAGTAAATGAGATCTAATTTTGTGGAAGTTGTGCTTTTTACATCACTGAGAAGAGATGTACATTGTTGACTGTATATTTCTCCTTTTGTTTTTCTATACTACAGGCTGTCATTGTCAATATCCCTGGACAAATGTACACCCCATTGATGTAACTGTACTTTAACCAAACTCGTGTGGGTTTTTGGCTCCTTGTAGAGTCACAAATATTGAGAAGCATTGCGTGGCCTAAGTATAATGCTGTACATGTAACCGTACTATACTGCTACTTCAGAACAAGGGCTAAAGGCTCTCATTACCAGTTACTTGAGGTGCTCCCACTAAGTTACCCAGAAGTAAAACGAGCAAACAAACAAATAAACCCAAAACCACCTGATAGTAAAAAGGCAATGTCATTTACAAAGTGCCTACACTTCCTGCATTTTGCAGGTCAGAATGATGGACAGAACAGTGCAACGTACTGCTAAGAGAAACAATTGTACTTGTATGAAACCTGGTTAATCAGACTCTTTTAGCTTAACCTTAACTGCTCCAAGACCCTCAAACTCCAACTGTAGGTTTTGTTCCTACGTGTACATGTAGTTTTGTCAAGTTTCGGCTGATTCAGCCCCATATGATTTACCATACGAACAGGTACCGGTAGGAACATTTTGAACATTGTTTGAATGTTTTAACTGCTTTTATGAATCTCTTTTTTTTTTGCCTCATGGTTAAAGTCATCCAGCCACAACTGAAAGGTGATAATTAGACTATGACATTACCAGTAACTCCATCGCATCTACTGTAGTACAGTGTACGTGTACATGTACGTATGTATCATAAATTTTTATCTTCATCATCGTCAAAAACAGTTGGTACATGTACTTGGAAATACATACCGTAGTTCCCTTTAATATTGCAAGGAAGCATTGAAAGGACTTAAGTTGAAGTACGACCCTCGAAAGCAAGTTGATAAAATACCAAGTTTATGACCAGTAAAATTAAATGGAAATTTACAACAACAGCAAAGAAGGACAGAAGATTATGACCGGTCACATTTTTTCAGGACATTCCTTGTCTACAGTACTTGTGTACTCTTACATACATGTAGAAATTTCAGATCAAAGTTCAAGTGTATGTAGGTCTGTACTTGGTATACAGTTCATACCGGATGTACCTGTACTGGTACATGTCTATGTACTGGTTCACATCTTGGAATCAGCCAGTAAACTTTATACTCTCTAGAACACAGAGAGAAAAAAGCAATGGTTTGTACATGTACATTGTACATGTAAATGTCATCCTGGGATTCCTTGCAAAGTCCAAATTTTGAAAGAAATCTCTGTGATAGAGGGACTCTTCCAACAAAGAAACAGCTCAGGCTTTACATACATGTAGGTCCCTAACTACCGGTAGCCCAGGTTGGACATTGTTTTCATTACACTACGACTGACATCAAGGGTTTAAAAGTCCTCCTACAATGCAGAAATGTCTTCAACATTGTTTTCGAACATTTTTACCTGGCAAAGACAAATCAATTGTCGTTCACTGAATATGCCTCAAAATTTGGGGGGCTGAAGAGGCCCCACCCATGCTACTCCTTCCCTTCAACATTTTTTGAAAGACACAATAGAGTAAAAATGTTCTAGTGTACATGTATCTTGCTGTTCTGCACCCTATACCAACCATTGCTTGTAAAGTGTCAGGCATATGTATTCCAATATCTTACTAATTTCTATGTCCTGTTTCATTTCCTTCTCATCTTGTAGAACCTATTGATTCAACAAATACAGCTTGCCCCCAGGGAAAAATCATCCTTCAATCAAGCATGCATGCAATAAAGGCTGTGGAGTTTGTGGCAGAAAAAAACGTGCCGTGATTTTGTCTTTTGTACGTGAGCCCCATCCACCAAATATTGCAATATTGTGCCTGTCAGAATGAATCTTTCAGACTTTGTATTTGCTTGCATTATGTCAGATCCAGTTGATAGTCTCATTTAACTCGCTGTGGATTTTCTCCTTAAAGGGTCCGTCACAGTGCAATAGTTTTGCAGCAACGTTGAAAATGCACCCTGATGCTTTCTTAACCTGGCTTTCAGTTTTTGTTTTACAAGTTTGAATGGTGTTTTGATACCTCTCAGTTGTGCTGATGCAAACTTCAGTTTTCATGAGAAAAAGTGTGATGCTATTCCAGGAAGAAATCTCAACTTTGCATGACATGTACGTACTTGGACATACTGTACATATACATGTACATCTACATGTACTTGTAACTTTGGCACAAAAAAAGCTGGAATGTTTTTGTACTGTATACATGCAAATATTTCCTTTTCTTTGGTGATTCATTGTTGTTTGTGTACATGACAACAAGCAACCAGACACCACTTTCTGAAAGGTTTAATGTTCAATTGGTTTCATACACTAAAGAGGAATGAAACATTCCTCAAAAAGTGTCTGAGGAAACCTCACCACTAGGACCAGTATTTTTTTCGTTGACACTGTGTCTTTATCTTCTTGAAAAGTACATGTATGAACAATTTGACATGCTTAAAAGCTTAAAATGTAAAAATCTGTGATAAAGAATCAATTTCTCTGCACCAGTAGCAAGTCTCACATTGTGAAAGGAAAGTGGCATATCAATTATTTTCCTGATTGTGGATCATTGGCTGTTATCAAAGCAATGCATGTTGCAGAGTCTGACAGAATCAAAACAAACAGCTTCATTTTCCGCTGATCCACAGGATGTTCGCAAATTCGCAAATGTGATCCTTTTCCTGGGTTTCAATTTTTTTATTTTTTGTTTTTTGCAGAAAATAATAATGTTTGGCATCATTGTGAAGGCCTTCACCAGTACTTACACTGTATGTTTGGAAACAAAGACAGCAAAGTGATCACAGTTTTTTTTTGGGGGGGGGGATATTTTTGTATGTGATTGCTTTTTGTTTGCCAACTTCAGTGAGTTCTTATTCCATATTATACCCCAAAACAGAGACTGCCAAGGTGTCATTTATGTACAGTGGCAATACATGTACATACATGTACAAAACATTTGCCGGTACATAACTGTTCCTTGTAAAGTTTAGGTACATGTAAACCCCACTGGCAAATTTCAAAAGCAATCTAATTGATAGAGGGAAATTCCTTCAGGGAAACAGCACAAGAGTTTAGGTCCTTAATAAACTTACATGTGTACAATACATGTACCTGTATACCACCACCATGAAAGCAGGATACGTTTGAAAATCCTGTACGTACTGGTACACACATGTACAGTGTACATGTACCGGTACACGTACATGTACATGTATGCAAGTCTGTTACCCACAGAGTTACCCAAAATGCAAAATACATGTATGTGAAATTTAATTGAAATGTTTTTCAGCTCTAAGCAATTTTTATGCGTTCCATTTATCAAGAGGAAAATTGAGCATGTCTTTGGTGTTCTGCTGAAGTGAAATCTTTGATAATTTATTCAGCATTTCATACACGTACCCGCCCTGAGCCATAGTTGTCAATGGAGATCATACTTGGGATGGGTTACCATGGCAACTCTCTGTATCAGCACAATTGCATTCACAGCTTGTAAGCCTTTCAGAGAATGTGTTAGAGTAATACGCTAACAGAGCAGAAAAGGTCTGATGCACCTGGACCTGTTTTTAGTGTTGAAAAGCGTAACACATATACATGTAGTTTGACTGTTATGATGGTACCTGTACCCTTGTACATGTAAATTCAGGTTTCACACTATGCTGTTTTAAATACCTAGGTAATCTCAGACTTGGCAAAAATTTAATCCAAAGATTACCCGGGCACTTCTCGGGGTAGAAAATTCTCTGTTACTCATGTTCATCATAAACAGGTTCATGTAGATATACACCCATGGGGATACGAATTTTATGCAAGCTACGCGCACATACATGTAAACAGGTTTCAAGCTGGTGGGAAAATTGTGTCTAACAAATGTCCGAGTTAACATCATACCACTACATGTAGCAGACTTTTATTTAAATTGGGGAAAAAGGTATTGAAATTAAATTTTTTGAAAACACTTGAAAAAGCCGTAATGTATTTTAGATACATGTACATGTAGTTTACAACATCTGTGTAAGTTAACCCTAACTGCCATGCTTACAGGACTAAGTACTACAAAATACTAAGTAGTAACCTGAGCCTGAAGGACCTAGCGCTACTAATTACTGCTTCTGGCTAGGTTATACTTCCATTGTTACTCATACAGAGAACAATAAAGCCATGCATTCACAGTGCCACAGCACTGTACCATACATTGTCTTTTCTATTGTATTTTATGGCTTCAGAGAACAATGCGGAACATGTCCTCAGTAAAACTGATAACTACATTTTACTACCTGTAGTAAATACATGTACACTGTATATAGGGTTAGGGTTAAAGGAAGATGAGCATTAACAAGAATCTGCTTCGTTTTGTATTTCTTAAAAATTGCTATCAGTTTTGCGAAAATCTTTAAATTGTGCATATCAACTTTTACATTGTGTGTTCAATTTTTTGGTACCTACATGTACACTGTACATGTACAGTACATTGCAAGACTAGGAAGATAGGCTCAAACATTTCTTATTTACTGCAAAACATAGGTCCATCTTTTTTGGTGTGTCCAATTGGAGATTTCCCATTTGAAATGGTAAACTTTGAAGGAGTACATGTACTGTACATTAATTTTTGGTTTGGGTTAATGTTTTGTAACCTTAATTGCGTTCTCATAATCAAATGTGGTGGTCATCATGTAAAGAGCCGTTTTTGTCTTACCAACTTTTTAAAAGAGAAAAGTGTGGGACAAAATTTAGGCCTGTGTAGATAGACACGTAAGTTTGCAGGGAATCTGAAATACATAAAGAATTACTTTTCCATTCTAAAAGGACTTAGTGTTGTTTGTTCTTACATGTAATTTACAAATGTTACATGTACAGTACATATATTGTACAGAAAGTATGGCACCTTAACTTTTCACTCATCAGTTTCTTACATTAGAAACCACAACATAAATTCTGCCATTTTCAATCAGCCCAAAACTCTCACACATGTTGTTTACCCACAAATGTGTGTGGGTGTTCTGATATGAGTATTTTGTACTTGTACATATTTCAATGCAACCTCATTTGGGAATTGAACAGAATATCGTAGGCAGACTAGGCTGGGAATCAGACTAGTTTTAGTACGTACAGTATGTACAATATTACGGTACATACAGGTACAACATTGTTACATATATACATTTTTACATACAGGTACAACATTTGTGTTCATTTAATTTCATACATTATGGAAATTGCCCTCGTGATGTGTCAATTTTGTGCCTCAAATGTTTTACCTCTCCCAAATGCAAACCAAGCAGTGGCATACCATATCCTACTGATTTACGTGCAAATCCAACTGATTTACTGTACGTCTGTGTATTTATAACCCTCTGAGGATGTTTGGGAGGTATGAAGCAGAAGCATGCATGTATAAGTTGTGTGATGGAATTTAAACTATCAAAGGACAGGAAAAAAGTTTCAAATTTTGGCCTACCGGTATGTGGCCCACTTCAGACCCTTAATTAATGGAGTGATGACCCACATGCAGATGACAAATGTCTTCAACAATGGAAATGAGGAGAAACTAATCTCAGCTTCAAGTGGAGAATGTACAGTAGGTTTACATGTACTTCTTCTTGTCTCCTACGACAGACAAGTATCCCCCATCATGCCGAGTGGGCAGCCACTCACATCAGCCATGCCAGCCAGTCAATTACCTGTACAGGGTCCGAGCCTCCAGTTTCTCAGCACCTACATTGACTGTAATGTAAAACCTGTTACAGAGTTGGGTCCGTTGACACAGTAGAAGGTGTTTTCATCTATCCTACATGTCTTATGAATAGATTTTGTCGATTTGATGGCACACTGAGCCGATACTCTAGGATCTTTTTTTCTTTACCCACTGGTACATGTACATGCACATGTACATGTATTTATTTCCTCTTCTGTCTTTGAAAAAAATCTCCAGTGGTGAAGGTAGACAATTTTCGTGTTGGAAGTAAAGATGGATTCATGAGTTACATGCACGTGTAGGAAAGCCAGTAAGTCAGGAAAGGAAGACAAATTGACCAGTCTTGAAGTGGAGAGTTCCATTCTTTGCCATCTCCCATTTGTCTGGAGATGCAATTAGATCTTCTTGTCTGGTGAGCACTGACGGTTTTGAGTTTCACTTTTTCTATCACATGCCTGTGCAAGCACACAGTGGTTGTGGTCTGCCTTTTCTTCTGGGATAATTGAGTCAGGTTTGGGTTTCATGGAGATGTTTGCAATGGTCGGAGGCCCACAGATAATGAATAGTTTGTGTTTGTATTCCTTCAAAATGTTGGTTTTCAGTATTGATTGGGATATTTAAAAGAAAATATGGGTGCTTGTCACTGTGTCTCAGAAGAAAGAAGTGGCTCTTGTAATAGCAAATGCTGGTACATGTACATGCGTACCGGTATGGTACATGTACTGAGGAAAAGGCAGCTTTGAGCACATTTACACGTACCTTTTTTGTTCTCTAAATTTAAATGTAAGATGCGCTTGAATGTGTGCAGTACTGTACTGAAATTGAAGCACTAGACCACTACATACCATACCAATACATTAACGTGTAACTACATGTACCTGTGAAAAATGAAGCCTACTGGGCACTTCTACGTTGGTGCACAAACCTTACTGTACATGTACAGTACGTGTACAATTGTACATGTATGGAAGACTTGAAATTTTGTTTGGCTGTACATGTATGTAATCTAAAGAGATGCATCAACAAAGCCGATACCCAAAAGAACTAAATGTACATGTACATGTACATTGTGTAAATTGAATCATATGAATTCAAAGTGTCTGTGCTCAGGATTTGTCAAAAGTTTTCCACACAGGGAATGACAAATTACATGTACATACATGTATATGTACGTGTACAAGCAGTTGAATGGTACTTTTTAAATACTGTACCTGGCTTTCCTGAGAGGTGATGAGATCTGATCTTCATCTTGCGTGTATGGTAAAGATCTCATGTTCAGGTGCACACTGCACAAACCCGTTGAGGAAGAAGAGTTGTAATTAAACTGTATGTTAAAACGTCATGTTGCGCTTTTATGTCTGGCCGAGAATGCAAATGGCGACTTACATGTACTGGTACTGCGATTTTTTTCATTGAGAGGATTTACATGTATTGAGGCACTTTGAAGGTTCCCATATGTACATGCTGGTACACAAGTGTATAAATTCCTGGAAAGAATACCGGCGATTTCATGCAGTGACAGATTGAACATTGTTCCAGTGTTCTTTTCCACTCAGCATCACCGCAAAAATAGACAGAATTAAATTTGTCACCTCGTGAAATTATTCTTACCATTGTTATTTGTACAGCTGTCTATAACGTGTCTGAGGATGAGCCTCAATTTTATAATTACCGGTATCATTCTTCACCCTTAGGCAGTCTCATCATTTCAGTGCAGAGTACATTGCGTTACCCTTTTCCCCTGTGATCCCTGTAGAATTGTAAATCATTACAATTTCACTTTTCCTACATGTACCTCTAGTGGAACATGTTACCATAGTTACTCTAAGCCCCGGCAAACTAGATATTGATTTTTCTTCCCCGTCCTGCAATTTCATGTCAAAAATCGTGATTGTGTTTGCTGTGGTGTTATTGAGTGTTTCGGCCCATTGATCAGTGCAGCATATGAGCGCATGTCCGCACAGGAACTATAGTATCCATTTAAGAGCAGTGTTCCGGAAAATGCAGTTTGTCTTATTGGTTTTAGTCCTGGACTGGTTGGAAAAATCTTTCAAGAAGATTATGGATACATTGTACATATGTACCAGTAGAACTACATGCACGTGTCTGATTGGCATAGCTTGGAGGTACCACATTTATTGTGTTTATAAATAGGAAACCCAATTGAAGTACTCTCTCATCTACATCCATGGGCATGTACATACGTATGTGTTTTGTAGGGTCCGTGTAACAAAAGACTGTACTTGGAACAAAAGACCTGCACTGCTGGGAATTGCCATTATTTTTTGACTTGCATTTTTAAAGGAAATTCACTGATTTTTTAAACACTATACCACTGTTTTGGGCATGACGTGCCTGTGGATTAGCGCCATGGACAAAGTGCTCCAGGGCCCCATTGATGAGCAACACAACACCGTTACATGTTAACCCAGCCAAGTTTGAAAAGACGCCACTCGCATTCACTGGGGCAAAGGAAATTACGACACCTCACAATTCTTGGCTAGCTCTCTTTAGAGGGCGGCTGGCCTGTTTGAAGTACCACCACTTAGGAGTCAATGATGGTTGCTCGTCAGTGTAGAGTAGCCACCAAACAGTAATTCGTGTGGGTGTAAACGTCCATTAAATGAAATGATGAATTTTTGAAGAAGTTTGAAACTGAAAACCTTGAAAATCTCCTGTATGTGTGCACTGCATTTTTAAAAGCACACGGCAGCAAGTAGTTAACCTTTTTTTTTTCTGTAACCATCAAAAAACAGTCAAAAGTTCTTTCCACTGCCCCTGTACAAAACATGTTCATCGTTTGTCGCTTGACTGATTTTGACTGATAGGACAACTGTGTTGAGAATGCATCTTTGCGTAGGAGGGTTAATCAGTGTTCATGTACAGTGTCTACTATTACGGGTGCAGCATTAGAAAACAAGTGTCCAAATTTTGATACGATGTACATGTATATACATTTGTATTTTATATACTGTATGTGTAAATGTACACTTGCAGGTACATGTACAGTGTACACATATGTACATTGTACATGTCTATGTACCGCAACAAGCTAAAGGCTAAAAGCAGTGCTTGATATCAAGGAAGCCAGAATTAAAGGAGACAAGATAAGATTTTCATAACTGTGTAGGAAAGCTTTGTTGAAAAGTATACATGTACATACTGTGATATGAATTGTCACCACTTTTGAAGCAGTGGAAAAGAGCAACTTCAACATTTTGGTTGTTTATACTGATGAAAATTTCCATAATGATGTTTATGAGGCAAAGCGTGATGTCATCTACATACATGTACATATATGTGTGCATGTGGCAGAACAGTGTCTCCATCACTCTTTTCTCCATTTCCCTGGAGTACATGTACGTAAGTTCTAGTTTTGTACTTGTTTATTTTGTTAATCAACTTGTTTCCAAGGATATACATGTACATGTAAGAAGTGGACAGTACATGTATTTCTCAAAATACATGTAGGTAAGTTTGAGGACTTTTTTTAAATGCTCTTTTAACAGAGAGTGCCTTGTGTGGCCATAGAGGAAAGACACAGAAGGAGTTTGAACTACCAGGGCTGTAACATCTGACCAATTTCCGCTTTCTGGCATGCCTGGTATGTCCATATATATACATCTGTACATGTAGCCAGAGCACAGCGAGTGCGTATATGTATATGTACATCACAGAACACGTCGTCTATTTCGCAATCATGAGACCCCTCACCACCACAGTTTTTCGTTGGTAATCTGCATCCTTAAAAGTTGTGTACTGTATAATCTCACAACATTGAATTTATTGCTTGCGCAGTTGTTTGTGTTACAATGTACATGTAGGTATGTATACGTGTAGTGCGCCCTAAATGTTAATATGGAGTTATTGCCCTTCTTGAATGCTTTCTTGTGGAGTTATTTTTGGAATAAATGGTCAAGTTGTTGTGAAATGTTGTGTTTTATTTGAATCATTTTTATTAAGTCATTTATACAAAGGTGAATTTACAAGATCTCATGATCACTTCCTTTGATGAAATACATGTAGACCATTTTCTTTCTCATGTTCTCAGCTTTCCAGTGTCGGTTAACATCTTGATGGCCAATCTTAGCCAAATTGGTACCAAGTCTTGAAAACTGATGTATTACGGGGAGAAGAATGAAATTAAAAATGTTACATGGATAATGAAACAGTGTAGCAAAATTACCTAAAAAAGTTTATTCACAATGGCAAAATTACATGTACATGTACAGATGTAGGTCTAACGTCAGGAATTTTTCTCTCTCTATTTCCTTGTTGCAGCAATAATTTTGATTTAATTTAAAGCAAATTCAACACTACAAGTTTTGCTAGGATATTACTGGCCCTGCCTGTCCGGCTACATGTAAGCTACAGGCAGTAATCAGGCTTTTTTGGAATGTTTTAGAACTATTATTCGTCAGACTCAGTGGCGACAATCATCAAGCACTTTCAAGTGTCAGAGTTACAACTCCTTCTGTGTCCTTCCTCTATGGTGTAACAAAAGCAGAATGACTATCTTTTCAAAAGTATTGATGAAAGGATTTCCTAACAATGGAAAATCTACAACCTTCTTGTCTCATCCATTAAAGATAATTATTTATCTCATTTGTATTCATGTAACAATTGGTAACATGTGTGAAGTCAAGTTCACTACATTTTCCCTTTTGAGTACATTTGTACTTGTGTACGTGTACAAATGTACGTACAGTGCACTCGAAGGGGCGTGGTGAAAATTTTACCATATTTGAAAGTAGACACAATACCCGATACATTTTACTTTTTTATGTAAATTTCTGACCCTCTTTAACGTAAGAAAAGTGTCTGATACCTCTCTCTGATTTCTCTCACAGAAAAGTGCATTTTTTTTTAAGATGTAAAAGTTTCTTTTTTCCCCCAAGAAATTAGGCAAATGTTTCCGTGCGCTGTCATACATGTATCCCTGTGTATTGTGGGAAGGTGCTGATCATTATGAGGGGGGGTACATTGTACATACGTATGTGTTCAGATTGTGAACCAAGAATCTGCTCATTGAAATCATTTATGAGGAAAGTTTTCTCACATGCCTGCTGTCATGAGCAGAAGAAACAGAACCAAACATAAAAATTGCAAAATAGGCCAACATGTACATGTACATCAAAACTTCTGGAATGTTTTAGTGCAGAAACTGTAGCTGTAACTCGGAGATTTCTGCCTTGAATGACATCACACTTGTGAATACAAGTTGCCATAAGCATAGAAATAAACAACATGTACCAAAATGTCCTTAAATGGCATATCAAAAATTGAAAATCGGGTTAAATGAGACATGTGCATACAAGTATTGTAAGGAATTTTTGATTTCTTGTAAATGGAACATTTACACTGTACAAGAAATAAAAAAATCCTTACAATACTTGTATGCACTTGTATGTACACTACATAAAGAAAAAAGTGTCAATGTGGGCCTAAAAATGTGAAATGTCAGCTTCTTGTTGCCTGCGTGCATTTACTGCTTAAGTGGGAAGGGGTTAGGGGAATTGATTTCATAAAAGGAAAGCTGCAGTGCGGCAGTCTATATCTTATTAGTGTTTCCCGTCAAGTGTCGTTATGCGCAGTTAGATGATACTGAAAAGTTTAGTGTCTAGGGGAGATGTGCATTAATTCACCTAATGGGCTGCGAATAGACTAATGACATCTAGTCCGTCCACCTGGGACGAGAACAGCTTTGCCAAACATGACTCGTGGCTGGTTGGCTTTCTGCAATTCTATATTTTATGGATGACAAATGGGCGAATATTTTGACATTTTCAAGCAAATTTACCGCTGGGGGCGATTTCTAGGGGAGGACAGAATTCTGTGCGAGGTACATGTACATGTAGAGCTCAGTGCCCGGGGAGGGTGAGGTGGGTTATAAATACATGTAAGTGGGGCTGTGTTTATGCATTGATTTAGGGATTAATAATAGTACATGTATGTACAGTCCAGAGTGCTTGTACATGTACACTGTACTTGTTTCACATACAGCTTCTGTGCTCACTCATGTGGGCGTGCCATGTGTGTACATGTACAGTGTACTTCATCTATGTGAAGCCAAACAAATTAGACAGTGTTCATGTGGAGTTGTAGGAATAATTTGATTTATTAGATTTTCATTATCAGATTTTCATTAAGTGAAAGTTCAAATGATCACTTTCCGATGTGGTATTATTAGATGTACATGTATTTTGTACATTGTAATTTCATTTTGCATAAAATGTCTAGCAAGCATGTCGTACAAATGCACCGTTACCTAGCTGTGTACATGCCATGCATACATACAGTACATGTACAATGTACATGTAGGTCTACTCCCAGTCATGCTACTGGTATTTACATAATCTGCTTGACTTATTATGACCTGCTGATACTTTTGACCTTTTCTTGACAAAACCCACAAGGTTTCTTTACTTGTAGAATCTTGCTGAGGACTTGGCCAAGGTTTGGAGAGTCTCTCTTGAAGTCCTCAGATGTTCCGTATACTTGTGCAAATGTACTGTTGGTACCATACTTACAAAAGGTCACATAGACCCTAGTTTTCCCCTGACCTGGAGCCCATAAACCCTGATACTGCATGTACAATGTACATGTATCTGTAATGTACATGTACATACATGTACGCATCTGCACATGTACATCGGCAGAGTGCACTACCTGTAATAACAACAACAGTTCATTGCCCCCCCTTGTCATTCTTATGCAAACAATCAAATGCTTGAGGGGATTGTGTGGGACTATAGATTTTTTGTAATCTCTATAGTTTTGTTAGTGTCAGTGAGTTCTACATATACAATGTACATGTAGCATGCATGGACAGTCCATTAGTGTGTGTGTTGCTATCTTTATGATTGTGTATAGAACTGTGTACTGTGTGACAGACCTAGGTTTGAAAAAGCAGTGACGCACAAAGCTGTCAGGTAGGGAACCAAATAAAACATGTACATATGTAGATTGTTCACATCATCCAGCCATGACCATTTAAGGAAGTTTAAATATCCCAGTCAGTTTCACATGACAAGTGGTGCTGGGAGTGCACAGATTTGTAAGGCCTCAATATACTGTAGTCCACAAACACTTTGCTATTTTTACACATTGAAGTTCATGGAAAGCGGTGCATGTACCAGTACCTAAAGGAGTTTATATGGTCTTGTGATTCACTGGGCAAGTTCATACCATTAATTTGTAACACAACAAAGTTATTCTTGCAGCAGCTCAGACCTGTAGTCAGTGTAGAACTGAAGTTGGCAAATTGAGTGTGAGGGGTGTACAGCAGTGTGTGTTAGCATTATTCATCCATGATGGTCATGTACATGTACATGTACTTGCACCGGTAGCTACATACATGTATGTACAGGTACATTTTCAGGCATGACCTTTCTTGTTGGGTTTTAAATTGGGTAAGTTGTTCTTTCAGACGTGACCTTTCTTTTGGGGTTTTAAATTGGGTAAGTAGGTCTCATGTACGGTACCGGTACGTACATGTAGAAAAATTAAACTAATTAACTCATGGTAAAATGGCATTCACCGTACAGTGATCATGGTGATTGAGGTTTAATTAATCAAATTTGAGAATTGTGTACCACCACCAAGGCTCAAGTGTTTTTAGCACACATGTAAAATAATACTTTGTTTGCTTTTACAATGTACATACATACATGTATGTACACTTCTGTTCATACACGAACAGGTACCATTTGTACCCCGTGTACATCAAGTTCCAGTGCATTTGCACTGTAATCTTGTATAACATGTAGGCTAGCATGTACAAACATATATGTATACAGTTCCGGTACATTGTACAATTTACTCATAATGAATTTGATTCATGATTAAATTTGCACTTTTTATATACATGTATTTGTGCACATAGTACGTGTAACTTGTAACCAGGGAAGCACACTTTTGTTGAGTAGAACAGACAGCACACTTGTCAGGCTTTACTAAATTTACATTAAGCATGTTACATGTAAGTGTGTACAGTGTACATGTACAAAGTACGTGCAGAATGTACATGTACATGTAATGCAATGTAATGTACGTGTGCACCTGTTCAACCAGAAGACAGTTGATGCACGGTTCATGCATACATGTATGTCATACATGTACATGTAAATTTACATGTACATGTACACTGTATATGTACATGTACAGTATACAAACATGTGCACGTACATGTACGGCACTGTACATGTACATGTATGATTGTGCACAGTTGCACATTTTCACCTACTCAGTACATGTTGTAAATCGTTGTGTGCCAGGAAGGACGTACATTGTACGTCTATGCGCTTAATGCCTTTTTGCCGAGAAGCATGATCACTGCAAAAAACTTTTCCCAACAAAAGGATGTATGTACATGTATGCAACTGTTTTATTTTAATGAGATATAAAGATTTTTTTGCCAAAATTGTTAAAAATTTCCCAAGTTGTTCAAAGGTTGCTTTTTGTATTGCCTGTGTTGATTTTGTAGTAAATTTTATCCGTTTTTACTAAATAAAGAGAGTGCACTTCTTATGCCCTTTTGCTGGGAGCATTTTTTCTACTCTGATCATGCTTCCTGGCAACTTTTGCTGGACACACAATGAAATGTGCTTGTACTGTTGTACATGTATGTATGTAAGTGACTACACACATGTACTGTACATGTACCGGTACCATGCCACATGTACACACACAAATGTACTAGTACCTGGTATTTATATGTACCGGTATGTTCTTGTAAAGGGATCCAGACTATGTACGTTTATACAATCACAGTGGAATTGTAATGTTATCTTAAGATTACCAACGTACATGTACATGTCCTTGTATTTAGTGGTTGACATTTTCAGGGCTCTGCAGTTTTCATTCCATCAAATGGATGCACTCAAAAGTCTGTTTCCCAGCAGCATTTTTTCCCTTCTTCAGTCAGGCCCACAAGCTCCTGCTTTTGAACTTGAAATGTGCATTAGTTTCAGCGTTCAGTATTGATCCTTGATGTGCCAGAGGCCTAACTGTCTGGAGGATGTATTTCCTCCGCTGCTGTGGGCACCAAGGCGTGGAACCTACATGTACATGTAATGCATTTTGAATTGGATGGTTGAAGGATGGATTGGGGTGGGTATTTGACTTTGCAATAAGTATGTGTACATGAAGTACGGCTATTTGTCTGTATTATTGTGAAGTGGTTACTCATCATTAGATTGGGGAGGTTCGTTTGTTATGGTGAATTCATGGCACTCCTTTGGAAATTGAACAACATGTCATACCTACAATCACTGGTGGCGGAAGGGGGGCTGTGCCATCCCCCCAACTTTTTCAGTCCTATAACAGGGTGTGGCTGGACTAGCCTGTTAATGGCTAACGTCTGATGATCTCACAACTGGCCCCTCCCCACACTTTTTAAATCATTTTGTGTAATATTTAAACTTTCTTCTGAGTTTTACATGTACTGTATACGTGTATGTACATGTACATGTATGTTCTGGCAAAAGGAAAGTTGTGCTTAGGGTACATGTCCATACAATACACGTACACTAGCTCAGGAGATGCTGTTACAAAGAGATTGGTTCTCCCAAGGCAGAGGTGGCAGCAAGTCTTTTTTTGCAAATCCAAGTCAAGTCACAAGTCATTAGGTCCAGTCAAGTCATTCGGTCACAGGACAAGTCAAGTCAAGTCAATTTGGTCTAAACAAGCCTCAAGTCTCTTTGTCCAAGTACAAGTCAAGCTGCACATTATTTTGTCCAGCTGTAATCAGCAAAAAGAACCAGGCGTCAACTTACGAAGATACAAGTTACAAAAATATATGGGGTTGGCCAAGTAGCGTCTGCTTATGGTTGGCAACAAGTCATTTTTTGCAAGTCCAAGTCAAGTCACAAGTCAAAGCTGGTATTTACAAGTCAAGTCACAAGTCACAAAAATAACAACTCAAGTCCGACTCGAATCTAAGTCACATAACTCCAGTCAGCAACATCTGTCCCAAGGCTAGGCCTACATGAACCATAGCCACTGCAGTCACATGAGGTGACCCTTGCAATAATTTACAGAAGTAAGGGCTTGTGGGCTAGTGTGTAGGGTTTGTAACTGGGTCATTCCATAAGGTTGGGCCACAATTTTTGACTGTGTCTTTGTTACATAGGTAGCTTTTAGAGTCAGTCATGACCTGTATAGTACGTCACTTATTCAATAAAAATAGCGTACCCCTCTGTATTTAGCCTTGCAAGATGTACATACATAACAATGTTAATTTGGAATCCACTTGCAGGGAAAAAGCTGTTCATTTTTACGGAACCCATGTAACAATTGACACCGTCACAAACTGTGCCCCTACCTCATGGAATGACCCAACTCCCAGTTGCACTTGCAGGGTCAGGGTGCGAATCCTGTTGTGGGACAGGCATTGTGACCTTGGGCAAGTCACTTTACCACTACCTTCACTTGCCTCTGTCCTCCCAGGCATGCCAGGAGTATAAATGGGGACATGTACATGTACATGCACCTCTGAGTGCGGAGGGGCTCATTTGTTTGTGAGCAACTGAAATGGCTTTGCTGATGGTTGTACATACTCCCCAGGTTGAGAGTTGGAAATGAGTTAGGGAATATACCGGTATCCCTCAGGTATTATAGAATATGGGCTGGGAAGAGTATACATGTAAGTGCACACCTAGAACCAAATGCCAACAGTACATGTTTTTTCAATTAGGGCTGAGTCAATTTTTTGAATATTTGACTTTCAATTTGTTCGAATACATGTACATGTATATCCAAATATTCGGTTGTACTGACCGGCAGATTGTTGATGAACAAACCATATACAAAATCAGTTGCAATAACACACACAATTGTACATTATAATCAGTATAATAGCATAGTAGCTTCTCACGTCTAGGAGTATCTCCAGCCATAATTTAGCAAGATTTAAGAGATGAACAAGACTTGTTGCCCAGTTGAAAATTTCTTTTCCTTTCAATTGTTTAATGAATAATTTACTTTTTTGTTGTATTGTTGTACAATTTCTGATGCTTTTCATTTGAATCTGCTTGGAACAAGCCTCCGTTGTGCAATTTTTCTCATTTAAATAATTAAAACAAAAGAATATTTCCCCTTCCTTATCATAAATTTTGCATTCGATTATTCAAATTTAAAAAAATACTATTCGGATATTCAGCACAGCCTTATTTTCAGTCCTACATGCCGGAAACAGGAATAAAAGATGTTAACAAAAAAAATGAAAAATCAGAGCACATGTATGTTACATGTATGCCACATTGGGGCTACACCACTTTGGGGTACATGTACACACCCTCGTACTCCGTAGTTGTGGGGACATACTGTGTATGTACTCTTGACATTTCATTTTAATGTAAGGTTTTCTTGCCCACAGGTTGTTGATGACCATTTTGTGTACAGCTTAATTAGTAATTTGATTTAATTTACAATTTGCTTTTTCTTTTTTCTTCAAAGAGTTTTGGGGTTAAACTTCTTTTATAGAACCAGAGTACAATTTTTAAAAGTCAATTTACATTTGCTCCTTTTCTTACTGGAAATTATAAGCTGTATTTCTTTAAAGTTTTCTGACTACAGAACAAAACCAACCCACATGCATACCTGTACATCATGTACATGTACAAATTACCACAACTGGTACATGTACTTGTTTAGTGAAAAAGACGAGTTGTCATGGTTGTAACAGTTCCTGTTTTTTATTGACGGTGCTGGTTATTTCATGGACAGGTACGTACATGTGTACTTTGCCAACTTTTTATGCCCATCACTACAGCATGTGTACTGTCACAAGTGCTTGCGTGCAATAGTCTCCCTCTCTGTTTTTTGTTGGTGTTCAAAATAACTTCTCCCATACATGTACATGTATGTGCATAGTTATTTTGCATACCAACAGAAAACAGAGAGGGGGATTTGACCAGGAAATACAGGATAATCAGTTGACACAGCAGGATATAGCGCAGAGATACGTAAACGGTGGTCTTCCTTCCTCTGGTCAGGAGAGAATTTGCAAGCAAATTGTGTCTGCACTTTGCAGTGTGAAGAGTTCTATTCTGTTATTTTTTGCTTTTTAAACGTTCTACGTACGGTACACATACTGTATGTGTACACATGCCGGCTCATATGGGTACATGTACATGTGCGTAAATTGATCCGAAGCTGAGCTGTATAAAGATGTACATGTACATGTTAACTGGCATTTAGGTAAATACAGGTAAGTTAGAATACACTGCAGAATGTTAACCAGCAAGGCTGTAAATATGCTGTGAAGAACATGCAGTTGATATGGTCTGCAAAGGGGAGGACTCTGTGCATAGTGTACATGTACATGTACTTGTAGTATGCACAGGGACTGTACATGTACAATATGTATGTATGTTCAGTGGTACCCATGCAGATACCAATATTGCAGTTTTTGGTTCATGCATGTTTATTGGTACCGGTACATGTGTACATGGTAAGTTTTAAATACGAGCACTGTGTTTAAAGTATTTAGTATCCCATTTACTTACATACATGTACATGTACAGTAGCGCTTTTTTCTTGCAAGTGCATATACTGTCGTTCCCTGTGGTTTGAGCATGGAGGAAGGAGGTGATCATGTGTTCGTCTTATTTTTGTTGCTTTTTTGTTCATTTGTTTGGTTTTTCTGCTCTTGTTTTCTGCTCAGGGGACTATACCAGGTTGTTTTTGTGTGCTTATATGCATGTACCGGTACATGTACATGCACTGTACGTACATGTACATACACATGTACGTGTACATTCATGTACAATTGCAGGGGATATGTTGTTCAGCAATATGATCTACGCAATGGTATTTGGGCCAATTAAGAGCCCAAGGCAGGTTGGATTGGTTGTGCAAGTTTGCAAACACGAGCCAGAACTCAAGCAAATCATTGGCCTACACTGTATATGATAGATCACATACTCCTGTTGTGTAATGTGACTGCCCAGTGTATACATGTACGTGTACCTGTACAGAAAAAAATATACTGGAAGGTTGATACCATCAGTTAAGCAGCTGCAGAAATAATGTGATTATTGCTTAAGTGCCTGTCAGATTTGCTGTTTAATATCAGTGTCCATATTTTGAACGAAGCCAATTTAACAAAGAGGGTCCTGTAGCCTGGCCCATCGAGTACCACAGACAAAGAAGCAATAATTGGATCTCTCAAATGCTGCTGTGTGCACAGTCTGCAGTCTCACAGCCTTTCAAATTATTAGTACCGAACCTCACACATCCATGGGCAGGTAATAGCAACCAGGTGGTGAAATTGCACTGTTGGCTTTTATCGAGGGTAAAAGTAAACGGCTTTTGTTACGGTCGTGAATGCACGTAATTAAAGTTTGATGGGTGCAAAGATGACAGTGCTCCATTTTTTAATATACTTCTGATGATTGTTCCCGTCTGTTCAATTGAAAGCCATTCGGTTGAGAGCCTACTGGGCATAGGCTTTACAGACGCCTCAGTTAGTATGGTACAGCAGAGTGTTACTTCCCAATGATCTGCCAATAAATGTACACATGTATGATACTTGGAAAGGTTGAATACACACATACATTTAGTACTGTACAAACAGCTGCATGCCCAACTTGCATGCTTGCTGTACTGGTACATGTACATGTTGGGTACTTGTTTATAAACACATGTAGAGTACTCAACAGTTGTTTAATTTTGCCATGTCTGTACTAGCTAGGGTATATGACCTCACCTTTCTTTGAGCTTTATTGAAAATTGAGGAGAGTTTAGTCCTAGGAACATGCACATAATGTATACATGCATACATGTATTTGCCTGTTAAAATGTTTTGAAGTTGCATGTACATCCATTTACCAGTACATATACATGTACTGGCAGAGTTGCTGACTTGAGTCATGTGACTTGGACTCTGAGTTGGACTCAAGTAGCTATTTTTGTGACTTGACTTGTAAATACCGGCTTTGACTTGAGTGTGACTTGACTTGGACTTGCAAAAAATGACTTGTTGCCAACCCAAGTCAGACGCCACTTGACCAGCCCCATATATATTTATAACCCGTAACTTTGTAAGTTGACGCCTGGTTCTTTTTGCTGATTACAGCTGGACAAAATAATGTGCAGCTTGATTTGTACTTGGCTTAATTGACTTGACTTGCCCTGTGACTAAATTACTTGCGACTTGACTTCTGACTGTACCTGATGCCTGACTTTTGACTTGACTTGGACTAGCAAAAATGACTTGGTGCTACCTCTGCATACCGGTACATGTACTGTAAAAATCAAGTTTCTGATCTTTTTCTCAGAATGTGAGAGAAACCTCTTTTTGAAGGCTACCCATTGTTGTCTGCCGATATTGTTAAGGTAAACTTTGGGTGAGATTGGCACAGTTAAAAGTTGTGGACACAGTTGGCACAGTTTTGGCAAAGATGTTACTTCACTGTCGCCATGGTACAATGTACTTGTAGATCTCACAGGGACATACATACATGAACACGTAAATTTATGTAGTGTTAGTGTACAGTATAACTACAGGCACATGTACGTGCACGTACATGTACTGTACATGTATCACACATGTACAACCTTCTACTCGAGGTCACGCTAAAGTACTGGCAGTACAACATGGTGGAAATGGTATTCTCAACTGGGAAAGATTAAGGTACAGTAATGTACCCTGTTGGGTACGGTACATGTGCATGCCTCGTGTACACGCATACATGTACTGTATCGTGGCCTACATGTACTTTTCATGGTACTGACCAGTGCTCTAGCTTGCTAGGAAAATGTTAGTACCGGTTAAATTTTTGGATTGCGAAGTGTAGTGAATGCAGTGAGCAGAGCTGTCACAGCTCATAGCCGGAATAGATTTACGCCCTCTATTGATACCGCTGGTCAGCTGGTCTTAAGCCAAGACTATGAACACGTGCACGCTGCCTCAGGGGAGGTTACATTACATCCCATAGTCTCACATCTAGGTCACGTAATAATGCTACATGTAGCTAGACATTGTCAGTGCTTCTGAATACTTGAAATACGATCAAATTGGTACATTTGCAGTAACATTTCATGTCATTTTTTGGAAATCCGTGCTGGGCAGCACAGCCAATTTGAACCCAAGAGCCGGGCGGAAATTTGCAGTATACACTGTACATGTAAGGGTTGCAGCCCTGTGCAGCCCACTGTGGCTAGAAGTTGTAAAACACTGCTCCTGACTGAAGTATTTGATTGTTCTCTTGAAAAAATAAAAGTTTGCACCCCTGGATGCTGCCCAGAAATTTCACCCCAGTAAGGCCACTGCCCCTTCCACCATGGGGTATCATCTTCCAAATATCAACAGGGACAGGTTGTGGGGCTGGCACATATCCCCCATTGTTTATGCACACCCTCTGTAAAACTGAAACGGGGAAGAAAATTGCAGTGACAAAATACATGGTGAAAAACATTAAACAGAAATGATTTACAAAAAGTTCTACCCGGTACATGGTACCAGCACTGTACAAGGTTGGGGGTTGTGCTCCGTTGTCGGACTAGTTAAACTTAATAAAATATTTCAGTGTCTCTGTTACCATCTCTGCAACCTGGTTTACTTTAAAATATCATGCTAATTAATTTCATAATGCCTTGAAACATTTCTGAATGACTACATTTAATTTGTCAAAAGCAATGTTAAAAGTCTTAGTGACCCTTTTATACTTCAAGTGAAAACATCCAAACGTCACAAAACATGCCTCAACTTTGTGTAATGACAACTTCATTATTTAAACTTCGGTTTTAGTTGTTGAGAATTTGTGAGTGGCGTTCCTATATAAAGTATGCAGATATATTTTTAGTACACATACGCACTGTGTAACCACTTACATGTACCTGTACATTAGCTGTGAATTTAATATGAATGCCATATTAGTATTGCTAGACTTTAGACTTCCTTTCAGCTGTTTGTTTTTCTGTGCACTGTACATGTACATTGTAGGTACACGTACACTGTACATGTGCAAAATGCAAAATAGTACAGTACAGTTTTCAGGTGTATGTATATTGTACTTTTGATACATGTATGAATATGTACGTGTACATGCCACCAAATTGAAGTAGTGAATATTTACAAATTTTGGCTGTACACGTGTGTAATCCTTTGAGTAAACAAGAAGACTTCATTTGAGTAGTAGTATTATTATAATTCATTTCTGCTAAGGACACTGAGGATTCCTCAAAAGTGTCTATAGGCAGTTAAGCCTGAAGAAACCTGTAAAGAGGGGACAGTGAGAAGCAGTTACCTTTTTAGAGACGTACAGGGTGTGAAAGAATCACTATGCCAACCTGACTCCCCATTGCATGCAAGGAAAAAGCAACTGGCTCCATGAGATCAGTAGCTGAAACATGGCCTGTTATTTGAAATTGGCCCGCTGTCAAATGTACATGTACGGTACGTGTAAATGAAACATCACAAAATGAATTTGTCCGTACTTGCAGTAAATTTTTCTGTATGTACATCTACATGTACATGTTCCTGTGTATGTTCGTGTACATGTGCAGAATTTTTCTCTTGAGGAGTTTTTGTTCCTATTTTCTGTCTACACGTATACAGGTACCAGTACATACATGTACATGTATAGTGTACATGTAAGTAATACAGACTTTGACAGTGATAACTTTTGTGAATTGTTTTTATTTTTCTGCAGTTTTCCAGATAGGAAAGGGTGCTTCCATTTGAACTTTTGGCTGTTGGCTTCAGGAAACTGATCAGTGGCTGTGATATCACACTTCTGACACCTTATTTATCGCCCAGCTGCCACCATGGTGTTTCTGAGGGTGCGACTTCATGGAGTGGATGATATAGACCTGCCCAACAAAGACTCAAGTGAATGCAATGTTGTCATTCACATCAAAGAAAAAGTCACCACTGCACGTGAGTATGATTCACAGGTATCAAGGTTATAAGGAAGTTATAGTTCCGTATGTATGCAGGGCTCGAAATTAGGGCGCAGGTACACTTTAGCTAAAAGGCACCTGTTTGTCTCCTACATGTAAATGTGCCCCTAAATTATAAGAAAATCGTAAGTACTAATGTCCATTTGTTTCTACATTGTATTCTACCCTCATACCCTCCCTATTTTTTTTTTATGTAATAAAAACTACAACTATTATTTTGTTCGTTGACATAAATTTCATTCAAATAAACACAGAAAAAATGTCTGTAATGTGTGCAAAAATCCTGACTTTTTGTTTGCCTTAGTCAACAGTCACATACAATGTACCTGTTTCTGTTATACCGACATTATGTACATGTACTTGCACTTTGCCAAACAAAGCATGAGCAAGACAAGTCAAACCTGCTGACTAAACATCACTTTATATCAGCTCTGAATAATTCAAGAGCATGTTTAAAATGTCCATTATCACTTTGGACAGAGTTGAGAAAACTATTTTTTGACTGGACTAGAAAAAATGACTTACTTGTACACCTACATTTGTACATGTACATGTATGACTTGACTTTAGGCAAACTGGCTTGAGACTTGACTTGCAGAAAAAAAAGTTGGTTAAATACAGTACATCACCGCTGTTCACGGAATTCACCTTTGTTGGATATCCACAATTACACTGAATGCTGTCTGTTCTGAAAACTACAAATACACAAAAAGAATCTGAGCGAAGAGAAGTTGCAGATTTCAGCAATATTACAGAAATTAATGTTTAATGTGCACACAAACAGGAAGTTGCAAGTGAAGGTGATTCAGCAAATTCAGAATAGGGAAAAGCAAGGTAAAATTATATTGTTTGCACCGGTTTATGGACAGGGCACGTGTGCATTGTGCATGTACTGGATATGTACCGTGACACTGCAACCTGGCTGTAATGCATCCCGAATTTGACTTCCTCCCGGCCAAGAGAGTTGCCCAGGGGAAAGGGAAAGCAAAGACCTCCAACAGTATTGATCCCATTTGGTGAAATCTGTGCCTGTGAAATGTTCCATTGCATCCCAGGTCCATGATCAGCAAATTGTTGCCAGTGCCACGTGTTGCGATGGGCATGGTGAAGGAAGTCTAAATGCATTTTGTGCCAAGTCTAATCAAATATTAGTGGGCTGGCTTGATTGAATTTTTACTTGGGCTTCCAGACATTCTCAATTCCTCAAGGAAGGCAGTACTACATGTACATTGGCACTCGGACTATAACAAACACTGTACAAAGAGTATACCGTATATTACCAGCAGTGTTGTAATGACTGAAGTCCTGGCTCGAGTCACAATTTTGGTGAATTGACTCGAGTCCCGATGGGTAAATGCCTTGACTCAAGTCTCAACCAAATGACTCGACTGGAATCTTTCATGGAGACTCGACTCAAGTACAAACTTATAAGACTTGAGTCGCAAAAAAATTAAATGCAAATTTTAGTTGGCTAGATACCGGTACCTGCACATGTACATGTACATGTACCTGTCACCTTACATGTAATTTAATTATTTTCATTGTGTACATGTAATTAAAGTAGAAATACCAATATATGACTTACATGTACATGTAGTTGTGTTTTTATTGTATTTTGTTCGAAAATTTGTTACTCAAATTGACTCAAGCTCAGTACTTAACTCGACTACACAAAGTGACTCGACATCTTGACCAAACCAAAGTAAGTGACTTGTTACAACACTGGTTAATTGTATACAGTTAGAACTGTTGGACTCCACATCTTCATGTGACCGCAACTTTTGGTTTTTGCCTCTGAGGGAAGTTACAGGTATACGTAGCAGAATGCATAAATGAATGCAAGTGTCAGCCAATGTTCTGGATCACTTTGTTTCTGGCCCCAACTGAAATAAATGGAAGCAGTTTGCCGTCGTTTATGGTCTGTGCCTCAGTCTCTGCTTCTTAAAATGTTGGTTGCTGTGACATTAAAAGTTACATTTCCAGACTGTTGGGGACACTGTTGAGTGCACATAACCACATGTACCATACTTTTTCAACTTACAGTGTACCCGGTACATGTACATGTATGTCTGTGTACATGTATATCAGTTGTATCTTGTGACATGCAGTGTACAGGTACAGGTAGTCAGGTACATGAATGTGTGGAAAGGTTGTTGTAGTACTGAATATAAAATTTGCAAGTCTGTGCATGTACATGTATGCACATATCTAAATTGGATGTTTACATGGATGACTTTTAACAGAAAGGTTTCACATAACAGATATAAATTTAATGACGCAGGCACTTCCTTGTAAAAGATAAATGACTCCTTATTTTGAACTGTGGCTGTCAGGAGCTGTTATTACAAATGGTGCCATTTCCATGCATTTGTCATCAGATGCATACACCCCTGCCCCGGCAAATGTTTCCCCATGCCCCTGTCCTGTCATGCCTGCACTTGTGACAGTCCCAGCGCTGGGTTTAAACACGTGTATTGTGGAAGTGCCTGCCTCCAGCGCTAGTTTGCTCGGCTTCGTTTGATCTGTCCAGTTGTACAAACACAATTCCCCAAAGTTTGAAGCTTCGGTAAATTTGGAGACAGCCCTGGAGAGCGTTTCATTGGGGGGGGGTGGTTCGGATACATGTAGCGCCGTCAGGAATTGCCTCGTTATATTTGCCCGTTCCCTGTGCTCCTAATTGAATTGGGAAACTGAGAGTGGCTAACTGGCATTTGAAGGAGCCAGTGCCGAATGAGTGGAAAATTAATTTATTGAAATATCCCTGGCTGACTGTCCTCACTGATTGGGAGGGGCCAGAGGCTTGAAAACTGAGGAATATGACCCCAAAATACTGGTACACGTGTACAGGGTATACATGTACATAGGGGCAGAACGATTTTCAAAGTGGGAGAGGACAGTTGTGAGACCATCAGGCATCAGCCAGCATAGGCTGATCCATCAAGCCCTATCCGTTTATAGGACCTGCAAAAAGTATGTGTGGGGGGGAGGGACAGCTCTTCCCCAGTCAAAAACGTGTGTGGGCGGGGGGCACTAGCTGGCATGGTACCATACTACATTGTACATGTACGGGTATACTGCTGCTCTTGCATGCCACATGTGGCATGTTCTTCATAAAATGGACCAAAATGCAACTCCGGATTTCATTTTTCAAAACTTCTAAAAGAGTGACTTTGATCTTGTAAAATACAAATTAGCACCTTCAGATAATGAAAATGTTTATATGGGGATAATTAGGCATAATATGTACTTATGGTGGACATTTGGTCGGCTTCCAGTGCAGATCAAATGGAGTTGAATTCATTTAAAGTTTTACGTCAAAGTGTTTACACCAGAGGTTTTGATTTCAAAACTTCTCTCAACAAGAAGGAGAATTCAGTATATTTTTCGACTGATTTTAAAGCACCTAGGAAATACATGTTACATGTATAAAAAAAAAGGCCAATGAGTCATACAGATTACTGGTAAATCAGAATTCTTGAACATCGGTATTCATGGATTTCCATTGTTTTGTTTGTCAGGATTTACGTATTTGCATATTCCGGGAACATTGCCAAAGAGGATGTTGAGGGGGAAAGGAAAGAACAATAAAGAAATCACATTTACACATTTGCATGTAAAATTACGGCAGGTGTATGCAGTATTTACTTGTTCTGTAACCAAAAATTTGTGTATGAAGTATACTCTGTACATGCATGTAAAGAAAATATGTAATTCTGTTAATTATATAAAAAGTGGCAAAAATACCTCAAAACTAAGAATTTTGCGGAGAGTTACACGTAAGTAAAACGTGCGTACATGACCTGCATTATTGTACATGTACATGTGCATTATGTGTATTGGTTTTTTTATTAACACATTAACATGTTGAAGAACAACATTTACATGTACATGTACCGTAGCAGACAAGAGGAACTGCCAAAGCAAACCAAAGCAATAGAAAACAATGTTTTGTAATGAAAGCTTTACATGCATTGTGAATTTAAATTGATAATTGAGTACCTGTACACTACCAAAATCATTAATTCAAAAACAACCAAAGTTAGGGGCTTATTCTAGAAGCAGCCTTACCCCAGTGTACTAAAATATGCCCTCTGTTTCTTTCAATGCTAACTTCTGCCCTTGTTTTCATCGCTTTTATGCATTTTGGAGATTCTAACAAACATTACATACATGTACTTGGTACAGGTAATTCTGACAAAAAAGCCGTCTTTGGACAACTTGAATTTAACTGCAAAACAGCTGTTTGGTTCAGAGCCATTTCTTATTAAACCACTTCATGCTCAGTCATCTGAATTTGGATTTCTTGATGTCATATGAAAGAGGACATCATAATATATGTAAAATAGATGATGGTTACCATTACCAAAGTAATAAGTCACATTCAAGAAACAAATTGATCTCGGTGTCCTTTTTGAGACACCCTGTGGAGCTACCGATACAAATTTGTATTATATGTACAGTGTAGGCATACTAGAGATGTTTAGTAATTCTGCTGACATCATGGCTTTAAGCATGATTACTGGCAAGAACTATAAAATAAAAATACCATTACCTTATGGTACATGTATATGTACTCGTACATGTATGGTTTTTATCGTGACCAGTGACATTTTTGTACCTGAAGGGTGCACTGAACCAACTCAAACTCCATTGAAAATAGTGTAAAATCAACCAAGTTTGGAGCCCCATGGCAGGCAACTGAAGTCCCTGTTTTTCAATTTTTAGTAGGTTAACCAATGAATTTTTTAATTATCCACCAAAAACAAACTCACCCCCCCCTAAAACGTCATTGTTCCCAAGTCTTCTCAGCAGCCATTTTTCAAATGACATCTCTCACCTTCCTGGGGCTCTTCTGACAAATTTTCAATCACATTTTTGTCTGCTTTGCCCCCAGATGGGTGCCCCTGAATCTACAGAGATGATCGGGCCATGCTGGCACAATCTCACCATTTTTTGGCCCAAACAGACCCCTCTTTTCGAAAGTATCTGTGGGGGTACTTCTTGTGCGCCTCCGTCTAGCGGAGAATTTTCTTTGAATTGGGGCACTGCACCCTGAACCGGTAGCACAAAAAGACTGACAAATCAGGAAACCACCAGCATGCAGTGCAATGTACAGTACCTGTACCTGAAGAGCATGCATGTTGTAATTTCATAGACCAGCACTAATGTATACACATTAGTGGTCCCATACTCTACTGCACCGGTACATGGTTGGTACTCTCCACGAGGGGGTTTAATACAGCAGGCTGCCCTGCCCAAATTTTATGTCATCCCACTAAGGTTTTGCTGCCCTGCTAAACTTTTCAGCACCCTGCTATTTTTTTCACTGAATTTCTCCCATTCTTCAAGGTCTTCAGAGTTTATCAAAGTACAATGTTAGTACAAAAGAAGTTTATTGGACTCTGTTGAATGAACATGAAGAGTTTGCCAGCATTAATATTTAGCGGTATTGCAGCAACATAAGCGAACATACATAAGGTACAATATCTTTTGGATGCAATGTATGCAACGTACCGTATTATGCCTTCCCATAAGACATACACGTAATGTGGAATGTACGTACTGTACACATAAAATTCTGGACTGGCTCCATTTTTGCTGGTAATATCATTTTCACTTCATCCTGTTGAGAACTACACGTAGCTTAACCTACCGGTACGTACCTGTACATGTAAATTACAATGTACAGTACTTGTAATATTTGAAAGTGTTGTTTTTTTTCTCAGATGATGGATAGCGACAAGAAGGTCTGGTAGACCAAAAAGGGATTTCTACATATCATTGAGGGAATCAAGAATTTATTTGTCTAAAATCAAATGTACACTAGTCAATGAACATTAAAAAAGTCTAAGCAATAACCCAATTCTGTCTGATTTACAGTCAAACTGATCATTTGTTTATTCAGACGAATAAACCCCTGAATCCCCAGCTCAGTGACATGTTCCGCTCAGTAAAACAATTGCTCTAAAAATTCCACTTTGGATGATCAAACCCCTTTCTCCCCAATAATCTTGCTGTCATTTCAAGCTGTAAACACAAACAGATTTGATTCCAAGAGTCAAAAGAGAGTGCCTAGGAAATGCCTCAGATTGCAACACGAATCCAGGCCAGACCCCATAAGGGCTTTGTGCTCGCATTGTGTCTGCCGTCCTCCAAAAATTGAAGTGTGGTGGAGAACACTGCATGCTTTGAATCTCATTTTATTTCAGTGTTACAGTATGTTAACCCAGCGTTTACTGCCTCATTTCAGAAGGGGGAAGCAGTTTCATGACCACACGCAAGCTGACCCCTCTCTGGGGCAAGTGCTTCGACTCACATCTCTATGAGGGCCGCATCATCCACATCATCATCCAGAATAACAACAAAATGGTGGCAGAGGCTGAACTCAAAGTCATGGACATGGCCGCTATGTGCGGCACCAACGGCGATGTGCTTACCACCAACGTAAGTCATGCTGCATACATGCGACATTGTAACTTCAGTTGAGATTAACACATTGGTTGCCAGCTGTACAGAACAAGTACATGTACGTGTAAAGGGCACCCTCTTTCGTGTCTTTGCAAAGTTAGCATTTCATTCACACATATGTTCACTTAGTCATTTTTAATCCCTTGGAGGCTAAGAGGCATTCATTTCTAAGTGTTTTTAATAAATACAATGCTGTTGAGATGAAGCCTGCAGTACAGATTTAACCATTCCATTACATGTATCCAATCCTAGCCTGAGTTTTACATGCAGTGCATTTTTCTAATCCTTCCCCTCATCTCTCCATTTGTTTCATTGGTCCTTGCCCTTGTGGCCGAGCTCTGCGCAGTGCATCAATCAAGTCTACCTGTCCATTTGATGCACCATTCAACCTCCTCCAGTTTCAAACCCCATCTTCCCCTTCTCATCAATCTCTCTTCACCGTCTATCTGCTGTGGCCTTTCTCCATCTCAATAACTTGTTCCATCCCCTTGCCCCCCCTCCTTTTCCCTAGGTGCATTAGTTCTCTTCGTTTCCTCCTTGCCAATTCTCTTTCTCCGTTGTTGGTGCTCGTTGTTTCAACATCCCATTCTCAAGTTTGCGTCAGATTAGATTTCTATGATTGAACATACACGTGTATGTACACACTGTATAAACAGGATTAACCTGTCGGTACCGTTGTCTCAAGTACCGTACATGTACATGCACAGTGTACAATGTACACTATAGTCGGAATACAAATCCTGCTTTGCTGATAATCAAGGAAAGTTTTGCATTTTATGTTCTTGTGTGCACCAGGAAGGGGAGGACATACGACACACGAATATGTCAAAGGGCATTGAACATGTTGAAAAGGCATTGAAAGATGAGGGAGGCTGTGTTCCCCTCTCTGGGTCAACAGTTTACAAAATGTCATGCCTGTATAAAATGTAGGCTTTGTCAGTGCATGTGTCTTGTAAATGTACTGGTAACTAACCAAGATCACATCCAGTTGCAGCTCACAAATCAAGTGTGACTACATGTACATGTACATTTACTCATTGTACCAGTGTGAGGAACTCATCTGTACACATTAATGTTATGACACTACATTTATATAACCAGGGAACAATTGCCTTTTTGTACAGTACAAAAGAATGTAATCAATGGGAACTCAGAATTTTCACCCACATGCCAGTGTTCATCCTGAACAATGAAGCTTAATTGTTCTTTCTTATGCAAACAATGTGTTAAACCAAACCAAAAATGGCCTGAATGAATTCCAGGAGTTGCGATGCATTTTATGTGATACATGTACAATGTACACATGTACATGTCATGTTCATTTCAGAAACATCCATAGGCATGCAGGTGCTTTTCTGTGAAGGACCAATGAAATGGCAATATCCAATGTACGTAGATGTACAAAAGTGTATATTCTTGTACATGTACATATACACTCATGCCAAAAATGAATGGTAACCACATCATTCATGAATCCTTGGACAGTGTTGACCATAACCCCAACTTAAAAAATGCTGTTGTACAGTACATGTACATGTACACTATTAGGCCAGTTTCCTTGCACGTACGGTACCATAAAGTTGTCAGTGTATACACACTCTACATGTACATGAACTGCAGATTTAACAATACTCTCAACCTGGACAACAAAAGATGATAATGCCAAAATCCTCTTGCTTAGAGGATAAGTATGTAATATTTTTAGACAAAATGAATGATCAGAATCATGAAGTTTAATGCTTTTGCTTTTGGGCACTTTGCTAAAAGAAGAAAGCACTGTCGTCTTGAAATATCAGTGAAAAGCCATAGCACGTACCGGGTACATGTAAATGTTCTCTGGAAACTCTCAAGGAAGATGAGATTTGGAGTGATTCAAGATAGTATCTTTGGCTTTTCCCAAATGTCGAGGGCATTGGGGAAACTCACAGACCAATATCGCTTGTGGGTGGGCGCAGATTTTGCACATGCATATACATGTAGGCACGAACATATGCATACCCTGTGTGTGTAGGTTCTCGGCCTGTCAGATTTCATCTGTCATGTCTGTCACCCATTGATTGCATCTGCTGCCCTGGGTGTGCAGGGTTGTTTTTCCTGACTATGTCACCTACCGTAGCATACAGGTGCCGGTGTGCTTCATTTGTCTTCCTGCTTCTGGTTTTTTTTTTCCCTATGCACATTTTTTATTGTTCCAAGTCTTCCCAATGCCACACAGTACTTCAGTGTTTAGTCTGGCCTCGTGCATGTTCTAACATGTCAAATGAGACAAATTGGTACACTCACTGCTGTGCATTCATTGCGACTCCTTAATTTTGGTGAAAGCTTGAATATGGTACATGTACATAATTGAACATACACAAAAGCAGCTGCACACATATACCGGTACATAAAGATACATGTACTGTACATGGTCATTTACAAGTTGGGGCAACAGAATGTGATAATAAATGTCATCTAGCACCTGTCAAATGTTTCTTAACCGGGTTTGTTTAACCCAATGAGCAAAGGAATGTTGAAACAGGCAACATGCGTGCATACAAGTACTGATAGACTTGGTTTAATATTCATTATCTTGCTTTTCCCATTTTACCTCTAGTTGACTCTGAGGCCAACAGGCACACTCCATGCGCAGCTCAAGTGCTTCTCAGAATCAAAAGGTATTTACCGTCACTATCATCATGTGTGTACTGTACAATACAGTCTCTATGTTCATCTTTAATTGGATTGTCTAGAAAAGTACCAAATCGGTTGGAAGTGGGCCAGATTTATGTAGTTCTGCAAATTTATCCATAAGTGGGAAGTAAAAGTAGGAATTTTAAACCAACTGTCAAGGTATTCTCTCTGTAATACCCCCCTCAAAAACCTAACAATCACATTCATGAAAGAATGAGATGAAAGAACTTTTTGAATTTTGAATGGGTGAGAAAAGAACATTGTACATGTACATGTAGTACATAGCCAAACAATGTGTGCATGAGTTTGTTTCTGCATTCAATTGGGGACCTTGAACAATAGAGGACAATAAGGTCCCCGGTTGACAGAGGGTCCCTGATTGACAACTGTGTACAAAACATATGGGTGGTCTTGTAAAAAAGTTAAAGTACAAACAAAAGAGGAACAATAGGGGGTCCCCAGTTGCAGGCAAATACACACTTGTGTGTGTGTTTCAATCATAATAGGACGAAATTGTTTAAAATCAACCCCTAGCTCTGCAGCTCCCCCCCCCAAAAAAAATCCTTTTAAGTTCGGTGATACTAACCATGACCCTAATATAGCACTTCAGAAGTTTGATTTACGCCTGGCTTCCACCCTCAGGTTTTTTGTAAAGTTGTTTAAATAGAGTTTGTAATATTTTTAGACATTATTACCTCTGCTTCAAAAAAGTACATGAATGAACCTGTGTTCACGATTTGTCATACACTGTAGATACATGTACATGTATAATGGTCTGTTAGGGGGAAAAAATCAGCCACTCTGACGATATGTGAGCGAGAATTAAAAAAAAGTGGTCTTCTGATGAGGAAGTCCATGTAATGCGATCCTGTTATCCTGAGACTATTGAGAAGACAGGTGTTGTCCCGCTGAGCTGCGAGCTAAGTGTTTACATTAACAAACAGCAAGAGTGCATTGAAGTGCGCCGGGGGATTCTTTTGCCAGCCCTCCTTTCATATCATTTGTCCGCAGATGGGACTCAAAATCAATATTTTGACAGTTTTTTTTTCCCATCGTCTCATGATGAGCATGAGCGACTGAATGGTCCTTTTTTTTTTACAGTGTGGGTGGGCAGGTGTGCCAGACTTTGCCGTTGCTGAGACAGACATGCGTGAAAAAAAAAAGAGTTGTCAGTGTTAGGGCCAATTTCCTGACGCTGTTGAGGAAAGAAATTTGCTTTCCAATTTGCTTGGCAGAAAAGGAGCTGTACCTGTACATGTATGTGCACACGTACAGGCTGTACATGTACCATACTGTACTCCTTTCTGAGCACAGTGCTCGACAGCATTGGTGTGGCAATTAATGTAGTGGTATAAGGGGACAAGAGGATTATGTACCAGTGCATGTAATTAGTCATGTTAGTGTAGAAACTGTTGATATTGTTACCCTTATTTTTTCTCCAATCCCATGGCACACTTTGGTATCTCTTTTGTGGGGATGCACATGTTCATATACATTTACTACATGTAGTACATGTACATGTAGCCCCGATTTCATGCGGTGTATACTATTGGGTCTCTGCTTACATTACGCATAAATCAGTTCTCGTAATCCCTGTACTGTGTCGGAATCACAAATCCAGATGACCCCAACCAAGTGAGCATGATCAAGCCGAGCCAGGCCCTCGAAGTAGATGACAATGACAAGACTGGTTCTGGTGCCCTCACAAGGCGGCGTGGTGCCATGCGGCAGGCAAAAGTCCACGAGCACATGGGCCATAAGTTCATTGCCCACTACTTCCGCACCCCAACCTACTGCTCCTTCTGCAATGAGTTCATCTGGTGAGTGAAGGCGTGGAAATTAGTATTGTATAGAAGCATATGTTGAAGTTAAACTCAGAGAAGATGGAACTGCATTTATGAACTTTATTAAGGAATGATGTGCAGTGTCATCTTAAAAAGGGCTTGCCATTGACTAAAGCACAAAGACTTCATGTGTGTATCAAATGACACAACTACATGTACACGTAAAGTACATTTCAGCTCGTCAAAGACTTTCCATCTTAACACATCACCAACATTAAATATTGAGTACATTCTTATGAGCACATTCTTGTTACTTTCACATTCACAGGGGTGTGATGGGAAAACAGGGCTACAAATGCAAAGGTAAGAAACTGTCAAAGTCACTGTATGAGACCTAAAATGTACATAATCAATTTTTTAGTGTTAAGGCACTTGTTTGTTTCATGCTGACAACCTTTCAGCATGTTTCATGCTGAGGAAAGTAGCAAAGTTTAATACAGAGTGATCAAATGAGGAAAAGACTGGCTCATAAATTTCTGATTTACCCTCAGGATTATACATGTACACTTGAAATGTATATGTACATGTACATGTACCTGTGCAGTATGTCAATTGTGGCCAGCCTCATAAAAGCAGGCTGTGATGTACATGTGTAGTACATACATGGTACACATGTACGGTTGGATCCCAGTAAGCTGTACCTGAAAGAGAATGCATGCACATGTAATATTGATCATACACTTGATTAACCATAAAAGATTTTAAGACAAAACTGGGGAGGAGAATTAGAAGCTGGTACTGTGATGGCACTGTGCCCACACATTAGGCAAACATATAGTGGTATGTTTTAAATACCTGTTCGACTGGTCGGGTTGCTGAATTACACCAGCACCTCGTGTTTATGCATGTGACATGTGTTGGTACCTTTTCTATGGTAAAGATGACTTCAAAATCCTTCACCTGGCATGCCAGGACCAGCATTTATTGATGATGATTTATTGATGGTGGATGCTAAACACTTCATTAATACATTTAGTTTTTTCACTATTGTATGTGGAGGTACAGTTGGAGAAGCGTAAATGAATACATGTAGGAACTCCCACAGAATCAAAATGAAATGGTATATCTTATAGTATCGTATGAATACTTGTAGTTAAATGCTTTTGTGTGAATAGTTAACATGTAAATGCCTTCCTGTTCTGTTCAGTGAGACTAAAATTTCAGAATTTGATTATTGCATGTTAACCTTCATCTATTTGTGGGAGTGGTACAACCAAAATTGGACGTAGTTATGATGAGATAGGAACGATAGCCATTCTGTTTTTTACATTCTTTGTTTCTGATAGAATGTCAGTTGGCTGTGCATAAACGCTGCTACAACCAAGTGTTGAGTAAGTGTCCCGGTGCAGGCATCGAAACAATGGATACAAAGGTGAGGTTTTTCAGGTTTTTGAAAGGGGGTGGGGCGGGAGCATCTTTATGGGGGGGGTGTGAGTGCTGTTCCCCTGTTCCAACTATGCAAAGAATGCTTTCTTTGTGATAAATACAGTACTTATCATCGCCAGTCGCATCAGAACTTGCAACTGTGAAGCCTGGTACAAAAATTAAAAATTTCAAACTGAATTTTTCCAAGATGGTTAAGAGTCCAGAGAAGTGCAAACGGACTATGAATTATGTTTCAAATGGGTTCAAAAAGTACATTTGTCCTTAATTAGCTACTTCTTTATTCTAAAACTACATGTACATGTACGTTCATCAAACCTAGGTGGGTGTGGTGCATTGTCTGCCTAGGGCACAGCTTATCTTTGCAGACAGAACTATATGAATTAATGCTCAACTGATAACCATGATTACGGAGGAAGGTCAAGTTACACTGTTCTGTTTAAACAGACATGCAGAATTTCTTTAAGCTACATACACCCAGTACAAGTACATGCACATTTATGTGTACAGTACTTCTCTTGTTGGGTGACAGAATCACTATACGCTACTTACTACATGTACATTAAGTTTCACACATTTCACTTTTTGGGTTTCTTGTTTTTCTTTTTATTTCTGCTTTTTAAGCTGCTAAGCAAAAACATTGGAGAACCACTCACCATACAGCATACTCAGTCAGTGTGCCATTTTAGCTGGTAACGTGTTTCTGGTGTTAAACATGCAATCATCTTCTTCCATTGCTCAGTTTTGCTCTTCGCCACTCCTTGAAAGGGTTTCAGTGGAAAATTTTAATTTGTTTCTTCTAATTGACATTTAATCCTCTATCAAAAATTTTTGGAAGGCGGGTTGTACCAGTTCCCATCTACCGGTCATTCCTAGTGAAGGATTCTACCTGTATATTTATGTGTTTACGTAATTGGCCTTTGAAACAGTACATATAACATTAAAATGCTGCCCTAAAGTGGTGATTTTAATTACCTACCAACATTAAAAGGGGCTCTGCTCAGATCCCTTGATTCTCAGCTCAAGAGTTTTTGCAAGGGAATAGAATTTCTGTGTGGTGACTTTAATTACCTACCAACATTAAAAGGGGCTCTGCTCAGATCCCTTGATTCTCAGCTCAAGCGTTTTTGCAAGGGAATAGAATTTCTGTTCAGTGTTTTAATGGTTTTGTACAGGTAGGCACCTGTGCTTACTCGAAAACTTTCCCTATTTGTTTTTCTTTTCTGCAGACTTTGAAGAAGCGTTTCAATCTTAACTTGCCCCATCGCTTCAAGGTATTCACCTACATGAGTCCTACATTCTGCGATCACTGTGGCACAATGCTGTATGGTCTTTTCAGGCAAGGGGTCAGATGTGAAGGTACATGTACTTGTATGACTTGTATGTATGGGTGTGGTCTTTGGAGAGAAAAAAAAGTTTTGGGTGACTGATTTTTTTTCTTTTGGCTAGTGATAGTAATTTCTAAGAGGAACAAGCAACTACATGTACAGGTGCCTGTAAGCATCTTGAGTGGTCCTCCTGTGTGGTTTTTGTCATCTTGTTTTGTTAGTTTTGAAGGAGGTAGATGCATAGAACATTTTGCTCTCTTAATGCAGGTACAAATTCGTTGAAAATATTAGCACGGCTTGTGAACAAGAAAAATGTTAGTGCTGAATGGCTGAGCAGGTGTAATATCATATATAAGAGTGAGAAGGGTACACATATACATGTGGCCAACTGAATACATGCCTTTGCACAGGGGTTTTTTTTAGGAGGAAATTTCAGTGTTTTCTACCCTTTTTTTCTCTGTCAAAACTATAAATCACCATACATGTATATGCAGCAAAGTTTGTGGCAGCCAGAAAGCTCTAATTTTATCCCACTTGCTTGTTGGTGGTTTGGAATGCAGGCTACCGGGTAACACCAGCTGGCATATAAACACAACCCTGGATGTTGGGTGCTGTTAACAAGGTCTTTCGCCCACACTGCTTGCTCAATTTGTTGTCATTGCACATGGTACCCTGGTTGTAACTGTGTTTAAATAAAATCTACATGGTACACAGGTGTACAGTGTACATGTAGATTGATTAAGTAGCTTTGCTTCAAAAGCCTGTGCAGAGGTGTAGTTGTTTATCCAACATGGGAAAATGCAGAGTGAGTGCAACTCTTCTTTTGCCAGGAAAACAATGAAAGCTGGTTCAGCATAGGAGAGAAAATTGAACAAATTTGCCTGCATTGCAGTGATTTTTAAATGTTGATAGACAGCAGCCGTCAGTCAGTGTATTGTACATGGCACTGTAGTTATTATATTACGTAAATAAAATTAGCTATTACTTTGTCTTTTTAGTATCAGTTCTTTTATCAAATTTGTCTTCATATGCAGATTTGACTTAGTAGCTGCAATTTAGCCCACAGGTACCGATACAGTTGTTTATACAACTTGCATGACATGGTTGTTCATTAAACTCAGAAAACTGGAAAGTAAGCACAGCTTTCCTGAAATTTAACTTACTGTTACCATGTCCAGGAAAACTACTCAAACTACATGTAGTTCAGAATGGGAGAACAATTGAAGGTGTTCCATTTCTTGGTTTCAGACTGCAACGTGAACATCCACCACAAGTGCAAGAAGAATGTGCCCAATCTGTGTGGCATCAATCAGAAATTGATGGCCGCTGCCATACATGAGGTGGAGGTAAGCAGGACCAGTGCATCAGGGTGAAATGCAGCTCAAGCGTGGCCAGCCATCTCTGTGATTTCACGGTGGGCCTTTAGTACTGAAGCATGCTGCTGTGTAGACTCTGGTGTAGGAATGAAAAACTCTGGTGTGTGGGACACAGAATGGTTTGTGCACACGCATATTTTTCGTTCCACATCTAGATGTGCACGAAACCTGTGTTGGCTATGTAATTATGCAATATGATGTTTAGCTGTACATCTCACTGTCACTTATAATATCAACTGTCACCATTGCGGACACCTTTTTCTCCAAAATCTGGAGCAAAAATTCGTGACAAACCAAAATGATATGCATAAAATACCACCAGACTGACTAGAGTGGTCATGAGACTGCAATTTCAGGAGAGGTACTACTGAACTACTGCCATACCCCCATGGTTTACTTCATTTGACACACTGCTTGACACCATGGAAACAAGGATACCCTATGGTTTACTTCATTTGACACACTGCTTGACACCATGGAAACAAGGATACCCTATGGTTTACTTCATTTGACACACTGCTTGACACCATGGAAACAAGGATGGCAAATTTAAAAACCTTTTTGCACAGATGTACATAAAGTAGCTTGTCTTCTATTAAAGATCTAACATGGCACACTTTGTTTTTTTCCTCTAGCATTACTAGGGTCATTCTTGAAAACCCAAAATGCACAAAAGGTGAAATTATGACAAATGTCAAACATCCCTGTTGTCTAATGGCCATTCAGAAAAATACAACTGAATGTGATTTAACATGTTTTGTGGAATTTATCTGAAAGAGTACTGTGAGCTTTTTCCAGAGCACTTCGGAAATAAGCAAATTATCTTTTAACCCCTTCATGCCGGGACACAGATAGAGCCGCCGTAAAAATTGAAATCCTCAGCCCGCTTTTCAGCTATTATTCTCGGCCAACGCTCGAGCGAACACGGTGAAAGAAGGCAAACCCTGGCTCTTGTATATATGGTAATTGGTCTTTGTGCGTAGCCCAGAAATGAAAAGACCGAATTTGCATCATAATCACCAGCTTCACAATAGTCCCTACTTAGAAAAGAGGCAACGGGAATGTGGAAGCTTGAGTAGAGCAGCATGCCACCGAACAATCAGCCTTTTCACTGTGTAATTCAAAGCGTGCAGAGCACGCAGGGCCACAAACCGAGAATCTGCGGTTTGGCAGGTGGCCTTTGTGGCCAAGCGAGGCTGGAATTCTTGGAGTCGGCTTTCGCGAAGAAATTCCCATCATCAAGGGGTTAAGAAACAAAGCTGAGGCTATGAACACAGAATAGCAGTTAATCATTTCCTAAATGAACATTAGAAGTCCTGGATATTTTATGTTAAGGTTTGTTGAAAACATGTATCAGCACGGCAGTGGAAGTGCTCAAACTCCAAAGCTCTAATTTATCAGAAGTACAACATTGTTTCTGAAAAATATTGAGCATTGAAAATCCAAGTGAAAAAACACATTTTAACACAACTTTGCACCATACACTAAATGCTTCTCAGTATTTTCCATCATCGTCCATGCATTACCATCCGAAATTTCCGATTTGTAACTGCCAACATTACTCTATAGACTTGTACACACTGTTAATCCACTCCTCTGTATGGTTTCAAGTTCAGTCGGACACCAACTAAAATAGCAATACCCAGATGTTGATTTCTAGAGGTGCTGTGCGTGAATAGGTATTTTTGGTTTGCACTTTCCCATTGTAGAGCTGCTAAGATTTTAATCACAATAAGAATCTTTTTTATGTTTTTCTTCATATTGATGTATGTAACTTAACACTTTTTGTCATTGGTTCTCAATATCAATTTACATTTAATTTAATTTTTTCATATGTATTCACACCAATTTATTTTTAGTAAGTATATGTACATGTACGGTGTTTGCAATGTTTTTGCTGCTGGGATTTTAAGAATAGATGTTCAAAAAGCCGTGTATAATACCAGTAACAATTATCTTTAAACTTGAACACAGGAGAAGAAGCGCATTGCTGCCAGCAAGGGTGCTGCTGTAAGTCCGGAGACATTACATGATGATTCAGATGATGACGAGTAAGTCTATGTTTTATTCTCTCTCTAAAAAGGCTGGGTTCTCTTGCATAAAATGTCAACACTCTTGAGAAGTCTTATTTCTAGGCACCGCCTGTGCAAGGGCTTGCTCTGTCTGCAGCAAAGACAACTCATTAATCATGCTGTAGATATTGTATGCAGTAAACACAGCAAGTAAATGCCAAGTTTTCAGTGTTTGTGGAAAAGTAACAGCAAACCTTTTTATATCATTCCATGTTAACAGTTTACAAAACAAAATTTTATTAAGGTGCTGTTTACATGTATGCCTCAGGGAAATGATACATGTATGTGCGAGGGAAGTTTATTATGTCAACCAAAAAGAAAAAGGGGCCACAAATTTGCCAAGAGAGGAAGTTTGTGGTGAGTGTTGCATGAACAACAAGTATTTCATGGCAAAAAAAGGAAATTTCTGATAACCAGAAATAAACTTCAATAAAGTTTACTACAGTGGGGTTTGAAAGTGCAGTTTTGAAACTGCAGCATACACTGTACATGTACCTGGATGCTTTACCTAGGGGAATTTTCAGCTCAAAGTTAGGTGTCTGAAAACTGTTAGGAGTAACTGAAGTGTTGGACAGTTTGATTCAATCTGAATCAGCTCGGGGGGGCTGTAATACTGTGTCTCTAGCTGAAGAAAGAATTGTAATCACTTAATGCAAAGAGGTCTGTGTCCAAACAAAAATCAAAACAGTACATTTAAATGAGAAATGCTTCAGTGTAGATTGGTTGAACTCTATGTACCACAGTGTCTGGAAAGTAAAGGAATGCCAAAGACAGGAATTGTCTAGTTCAGCCAGTCTTACACATCTTTTGCTTTACATGTGTCTTGCTAATCAGGATACTGTTGGGGAAGAAATCGTAAGTATACTTCTTGTGCACGGTTTTCCAATGTGCACTCTGTATACATGTACATACATGTATATGTGGATAAGCCAGCTGAGCCACTAGCCACACTGCCATAAGCACTTTGATATTTGATGTTACATAGTGTTTGCTGCATGTATTTGACTCGAGGGTTGCATTTAAGGGGGGGTGGGACAGAAAAGCAATTCCCCTGACAATTTGTTTTGAATACCTGTTGTTTTGTTGATGTCTAATGTGTTGTGGAGGTTGGTTGTCTCTGTCAGTGTTATTGTGTGGTGAATGCTGTGTTCTGTAGATTTTCTTTGAGCTCAATGTGCTGTTCAAAAACACAGTATCAGTATTTTTGTCTGGTTTCGCACTATTTTTCAAACTTGATAAGAGGTGTATGGAAATATTGATAATATATAAGAGATAGGAAGCAACATACCACAGCACAGACGACTCTGTCTTGGGTATAAAAACCCAGTTGACCCTCTCCAGATTTTCAAGAGTTGAGACACACATGTAATTTTCTAAAAATGCCTTTGAGGCAAGACTGCTATCGAAACCTTGTGATTAAAGTTCATCTCTGGCTTTGGGGATACGTCACCTGTTCACCAACATACATATAGATAATGCGTGAGCAGACTATTGCAAGCATTGCAGGAGCCTGTGTGTCCATGAAGTGCATATAGAGGTACATGTATTGACACAAAAGTACCGTTTTGACACCTAGACATCCACCATTTCACTGCTACCAAGCAATTTTTGTAGTGTAGCGTTTTCACCACATGAGATTTTTTTTCAAGTGAATTGCATATTTACTGAAGAGTCCTGTACTTATACATGGATACATCCTTTTCATTTTTATGAACGCAACCTCTTTTCCTTTACTCAGATTCAGTGTACAGTATGTTGATACCGATACATTCCTTTCCTTCACAGCCATCTGGCATTGCGTGTCCTAGCCACCGGTACCATCTGTTTTTGTATTGTGTTTACATTTGCTTTAGTGAATTGTCATGACTGTTACGAGCAGCCCATCATTTTGGCCAATTGAAACCGCAGAATCGCACTGGTGTTAACAGGAGACACTTCACAATTAGTCAAAGAACCAAGGAATGAAAACGAAGGCCAATCTTGATGCTGCCTCCTTACAAAGCTACAGTAGGGCATTGAACTGGGGTGAAATCTGCCTCAAATGCATGTATTTGTATACAGCTGTTGATGAGACATAAATGGAAAAGGACTGTACAGTACAGTCTAGATGGATTGGTTGGATATTACAATATCCCAAATGGGTTTGGGGTGAAATTTAGACGTGTCAATTTGTTTTCTGTACTGTGTTGTTAGTACACATTGCACATGTATCTTTGTGTGTAAGGAATTGTTGCAGAGGTACATTTGTATATGTACAATGTATGTGTAATTTGGCACGTGCTATGACTTTCGACCTGCTTTGACCTTTGCATCAGGGCAATTTATGAGCCACTGTGGCAAGCTGTAGCCCCACCTGACAAGGAGGACAAAGCCCCGCCCCCTGCACCCAAGCTGTACAAGATTGAGGATTTCACTCTCGTCAAAGTTCTAGGCAAAGGAAGTTTTGGAAAGGTAAATCACGGTTCTATTTCGACATCACAGTTGTGCCTTTTGCCTGGATAGACCATGGCTGTCAGAACAAACACAAGAGAATAATCCACAGGTTGAAAAATTACACATTTACTGTATGAAAGATAAAAGGAAATAAATACTATTACATGTAAAGGAAAATACTGGCCTGTTTGAAAGTAATTGGACAAATAGTGTTTTTTGTTAAGCATTTTGCACATGTTAATGCCAAAGTGTATTGGGTATGACTTGTTGGGGTTTCCATCAGATTACCCAAAGGATGCTGGAATGTTCCAGGAGGGGGTTCAAGTGGGAAAAAGACATCTTTTGATGTTGGTGAAGCTTGAAGCCGAAGGCGTTGTTTCAAACCTTATGCAACGTACATGTAAACATATGATAATCCTGGTTTGATGTGGCTTTTAATGCCACCGTGTGTTTTAACAGGTCATGCTAGCTCAGTGTAAGGGCACTGACAAGTACTACGCCATCAAGGCCCTCAAGAAGGATGTGGTGTTGGAAGATGATGACGTGGAGTGCACCATGGTGGAGAGACACGTCTTGGGCCTTGCCTGGCAACATCCTTTCCTCACCCACCTGTTTTGCACCTTCCAAAGCAAGGTACGAAAGTGAAACTTCACCCTCAAGAGGAGCATTTGAAACCAGGGATTTGAGGTTGTAATATTACATTTCCTGCGGGGGAAAATAGTGATGTAGATTGGATCTGCAGGTTATGCACGCATGATAGACTCCTTTTCAACTATTGTGTAAACAAGTTAAGCAACTTTAATAACCACTTCCTGCCGGGGATTCTGGATCCGGACACGTATGCTTTATATGTGTGGCCGGGGTCTTAGAACTCGGACAAAAGGAACAGGTCCTTATAACAAAAGACCATACTCGGAACAAAAGACCATGCAGGCTTCTGGGAATTACTGACATTTTTTCACTCTCAAAAGTGGAGATAGTCCAGCCTTGTTTTGAAACAGTATACCATGGTTTGGGGCATGTAGAGCGAGCGGATTACCACCGCGGACAAAAGCACTCCACCCCCGCAGCGATGAGCTACACGGCACCACTACATGCTAATCTGGCCCCTATTGAAAAGAGGTCAGCAGCGCAGTGTGGCAGGTTCGTGAACGAAAGAAAGTTAGATAACACCGCGCAATCTTGGCTCTTTTTACAAGGCTGCAGACCTGGCTGAAATACTCGGGCGTCAATAGATTTTGTCCGTCAGGCTAGAGTGGAGACCAGACAATACTTTGTGTGGGTATAAGTGTGCAGTTAATGAAGAGGAATTTTTAAAGAAATTTGAAAACAGGAAAAATATGATAAATATCCTGCCCCTGCATCATCAACATCGATAACTGCCCCGGCAGGAAGTGGTTAAGAAAATGTTAGTGCATCTCCAGTTTTAATTCTTTGTTATTTAACCACTACCAGCCAGGGACTCCGAAATCGGAGCCGTATGGTTTATATGTGTGGCCGGGGTCTCCGAACTCGGACAAAGGAAACAGGGCCCTGTAACAAAAGACCGTACTCCGAACAAAAGACCAGGCTGCTGGGCATTACCGGCATTTTTCACTCTCAAAAGTGGTGATAATCCAGCGTTATTTTGAAACCGTATACCAGGGTTTGGGGTATTTAGAGCAAGCGGATTACCACCGGGAACAAAAGCTCTCCACCACCGCAGCAATGAGCCACACAGCACTGCTGCATGCTAATCTGGCCCCTATTGAAAAGAGGTCAGCAGTGCACTGAGCCAGGTTCGTGAACAAAAGACAGTTGTATAACACCGCACTATCTGAGCTCTGTTTACAAGGCTGCAGGCCTGGCTGAAATATTCGGGCGTCAATGAAGGTCACCTGTCAACTTAGACTGAAGATTACTCTGTGTGGCTATAAACGACTGTTAAATGGAATGATGAATTGTTGAAGGATTTTGAAAACGGAAAAAATGATAGTCATGCCGGCCCAGCTTTCTCAACATTGCAAAATGCCCCGGCACGAAGTGGTTAACCAGTGTGAAGCTCCATCAGTCAAACTGTTCTTCTTAAGGGCCTTAGGGGAGAAGATAGTGTTTAGAGGTTGGAGGAAAATTCATGACAGATATTCTGGGGCAAGGGGGAGAGCCCAATCCCCATGTCAACCCTGGTGGGATTTGAAACCCAGGTTACAAAGGTCAAAGGTAGGGAAAGCAGGGTTCCAGCAGCCTGGAAAATGCATGAAAGAGTCACGGAAATTTGTTTTTATTTTCCAGGCCAGGAAAAGTCATGGAATTTTGTAAAAATGACTAAAGGTCATGGAATTTTTCAAACTCTGTGTGTGATTTCTGTTCTCAGAAATAAGCGCAAAAAATGTGTGATTGTACTTGCAACTTACAAGGCCAAATGGTCCAAGAAATTGCGTCATTGGGTCATGGATTTTTATAATTTGGTCATGGAAAAGTCATGGAATTTAATTGTCCTTTAGGCACAGGAACCCTGGGAAAGTACATGTACCACTACCCCAATCTGACTCCTCAGTTTCAAAGCAGCATATAAACTAGTTGATAAATGTTCCCAAGTTTTCTTTGGATCATTTGAAATACAGGACGGAAAGTAAGCAGTGAAGGATTGACTCTATCATCCACAGAAGCAATATTGTTGACATTTTTTTTGTTGGTAATCCTGTTCATTTAGGGCCACCTGTTCTTTGTGATGGAGTACTTGAATGGTGGAGATCTGATGTTCCACATCCAGTCATCCCTAAGATTTGAAGAAAGAAGAGCAAGGTATTCTTCTGGTGACATCTGTTTTGAATAAATAGATCCTAAAGATGTTTATGACACTGTGCTCATAATAAACTCCTCTAGTGCAGAATAACAAATTGTATTCATATCACAGAAAACCCACAATAATTGCCTTGTTAGATTCTATGCGGCAGAGATCATCTGCGGCCTGCAGTTCCTTCATCGCCGTGGCATCGTCTATCGTGATCTCAAGCTGGACAACGTGCTGCTGGACTTCGAGGGCCACATCAAGATAGCAGACTTCGGCATGTGTAAGCAGAACATCAGTCTGGAGAACAAAGCCTCGACGTTCTGCGGCACTCCCGACTACATCGCACCAGAGGTAATAAACAGTCTTTGCCAACTCCAGATTTCCCTGGGAAATGTCGATAATTCAGTTTGGGTCCCAATGGGAGACTTTGAGACACTTAGTGGCGGCAGACACAACGGTACTGTTTGGTTGATGTGGGCATGGGCGTGCAGTTTTAGGCATGCGTGTTCTGAGCACGTTCACAACTGCGAAAAAGGACCGGTTTGTCTGCCGCCACCATGCGTCTCAAAGTGTCCCATCGGAAACTTATGCAAGTCCGTTTGGAACCCTCTGAAAAGTTTCAAGTATAGACAATAGGAAAGCAAAGGATATCCATAATTGCAGTTATTGGCGTGTATGTGTTTGAGTGGTGATGGATGGTTGTACACTTATTTTCAGCCTTGAATGTCTTCTCTCTGTGGTGCTATCTGTGCATGTGGAATGGAAGCAGAGGAACGACGAAGGATTTATTTTGGATTGTTGTGGAAGTGCTAAATGCACGCCTTCAGTTTTTGTGTGTACACACTCATGTATAAGGTGAAATGTGTGTCCCTCACTGCACTGTCAGGAGCAAGTCACACAGTGGCCTCAGCAGCTTTTGTGCAGACTCATTGTGGGCTGCAGTATTTGGCCTTTGTAACTCTCGCTAGCTTCAAGTGTGTCTATACTTCTGCGTCTGTCCTCAAAGAGCTAGTTCAGTATTCAAATTGCACTTGCCCAAGAGGAAGTGCGTCCGAGATCTGCCCTATCAGCATGTCTGTACACTCCATACACGTGCTTCATTCTCAAATCACCTTGCCATTTTGAAATACCAAACTAGCTTTTTGTAACCATTTTCTCAAAGTTTCTAACCTGTTAAATATCTCTTTTTTTCCCACAGATCCTGAACAGCCAGAAATATAGTTTCTCTGTAGACTGGTGGTCTTTTGGTGTGCTGCTGTACGAGATGCTGATAGGTCAGTCGCCTTTTCATGGCGATGACGAGGAGCTTCTCTTTGATTCCATCCTCCATGACACGCCCCACTACCCGCGGTGGCTGTCCAGTGAAGCCAAGTCCTGCGTATCAAGTGTAAGTGTTGACCAATTGCGTGCAGTCATATCTGTGCCGACCTAGAGAACCATACATTTGTAAGGAACTCATAACAAGTAAGCTCATAGTTTTATCTGTAGTTGGTTTTTGCATACTTCCCTGTTGAAAAAAATTCATAAGGAGTTGCATGATTTGACTTGCCATTTACGAATTTTCTTAGGTGAAGTGGGCTGAAGTCTGGACCGGCATTATGAAGATTTAAAATGAGAAACTTATCCAATATTCACTGTACTGCTTTAAAGGGCTCAACCTGGTACCCACTGTACCGTCTTAGCACTATGTGTTGTTGTTGATTCAAAAGTGTGTAATTTCAGGGCAGTGCAGAAGTTAATGGTGTCAACTATTTCCCGTTGGGGCTAAGACCTCAGAACAGATTCTGAATCACCACTTACATGACTTACAGCTGGGTACCTGTTACAACTCCCAAAGTTTATTCTGTCTGATTGACATATCTGGATGTTCAGAAATTCCATTTATGCCTGACTCATTTGTTCCTCTGCTGTTTTACGTGACCTCTGTAGCTTCTCATACGTGACCCTAACATGCGATTAGGAGTAAGGAGTGAGATTCGCAACCACGACTTCTTCAAGTCTGTCAACTTTGAGAAGCTGGAGAGGCGAGAAATCCCGCCTCCATTCAAGCCTAAGATAGTAAGTGCAGGCCTGGTAGGGTGCGTGTCCTGGGTCAAACGGACCTGTAGAAGAACCAATGAATGTACACGGTGGGAAGAGGGATTCGTTCCCAGATCTGGAAAGACATGCTCACGATGGTGATTCGTTCGTAGATCTGGAAAGACATGCTGGCAACGGTCAACTTTCTTCAAATATTTTACATACTCTTTTGGATGCAACGTTATGATGACCATTAAAATTATTTATAAGCTTGCCACATCTTGACTCTGTCAGTCCAAGCCATAATTTGTTTAAGAAGTGGCATGTGAGAATTGTCTCTCATAGAATAGGCCACAACTTAGGCAACTTGCACTATGCAGTGCAGTAAAAGTGCATTTAATACTAGTAAATAGCTGTGTACATGTAGTTCAGAACTTGTAAAGAGAAAATTGTGGAGGCTTTTTCCTATTCAAAGACAAATTTTCAATCTTTCTTTTTTATTTATTCCTGGCAAATGTCACACTGCCACATTTCAGGCCCATGTAATTTCTTCTAAAGTTGTTGTTACACCTCCCCACACCAGCAAATGTTTTGTACTCTTGTGAAAATGATAAGAAAAAGGTACGACCCCAAATGTTAAAAACTCTGCCGACTTTTTCTCTGGTGACTTCTCTTGTGTATTTCACCCACATTTGATCTCTTTATGCAATACCCGAACATATCATTTGATCTTCACTTCCAGAAATCTGCCTCCGACGCCAGCAACTTTGACCCAGAATTCACCATGGAGAAGGTGGCACTGTCCGTCATCGATCGGCAGGTCCTGGAAACCATCAACCAGAACCAATTCCGCGGCTTCTCCTTCACCAACCCCATGATGGAGCGGTAGTCAGCCAAACAGCAGCAACCACTGACTGCAATGGAGTTGGAAGTACACAGTGTGAGGCTAAGTGACAATAGTGTGCATACTTTTAGTAAGTTAGGGGTATTTACATGTAGGAGCCTTGTTAGTGGCTGGAAAAGAGACTAACACCATTAGTTGGTTGACTGTTATGTGGACATTTTGTTTGTACCAGGTTATTGTTTTATAATATCATTTAATCCAACAGTTGATGGAGTTAGTATTTCTTATCCAAGAGACTGGCGCTGGTTATTACATGTACTGAATCACTCTGTCATTTCTTTATCAGCTTACATGTACATGTATTATAATTGCGTTTTCATCTTTTATAACATACCAGTAAAACTCCATTTACCCTCAGATGCCAACAACGACAATGTGAAAGTCTCACTTCCAAGATTTGTATTTTTCAATACAAATTTTGATATTTTCAGTGGGCAGTTGAGTCTCGTCGCATCATAAAGTTTAAGCCTGTAAGAAGGAACATGTGTTCAAATGGATACTTAGTGAACAATTCATTGTGGATTTGTGTGGGCAATGGCAATGCATTCCAATTAATGCAATCAGAGGTAGTTTGTATTTTCTGTGTGATGATAATATTGTACTTAATTGAGGCAAGTCTATCATTCTAGTTGTTTAGTTTCTGTGCATCAGTTATTTACAATCATGCTTTTGTCAGATACCAAATTTGGTTCTTTTCATTATTATCTGCTCTTTCTTTATCCATGTATACTTAAAGTTCATCATTTGTTAACATGTCATTTTGTGTATATATATGCGTATTTTATGTTTTACCCAGTATTACTGTTATGTTACATATACAGGTATATTTTGTATTTCTGGCAATGTGTGTTTTTTTTTTCACCACTCTTAATATGAGTACATTCATTTTTCTGTTTTAACACAGTGTACCATCTCTATTAAAGATTCTTTAACCCCGGGTGTGTACACTTTTTTAACTGACTTTATATCACAGGCTGGTACATATGTACTGATATGTTGGCTCCGTAGTCATGCCATCTGTGTATACTTTGAATGCTGGTTTACGATTTTAAATTTGGTGCAGACATTTCCCAAGTGATTCCACTACAGTGAGGGTGCTTGTAGACTCTATTCAAGTCTGGCTTCCATACCTTACATGTATACCAGCTGGATCCATATGTGTAGTTCACGTTAAGGGGCCATGCAAAAGTACTAGGTTTAGAGCATTGTAGATGTTATGAATGTTGAGAATACAGGCTGTTATTGGTTTAGCCATGGACCAATCACACATACAGGGCGAACAGGGGTGCTTTCAATAGAGCAATGCTTGCGCAATGATGGAAGCACTGATATTGTAGGTCCTATAGAGGCTATGCATGGCAGCCATCTTTCCAGTCAGTGCTTTTGTCATGGGGGATATGCACAGATGGTCTACTCATGTGTATCCCTATGGAATATAAATATTGACGGGGAAGATGGCTGATGGCATAACCTCTGTACTGATTTTTGAATGAAAGTGTGCCAGATGTGTATAAGCAAAAACAAAACTGCCACTACAAATGGAATAAACAAAATGCGCATTTAATTATACGCCATTTTTCATAATGGTTTGCATCCTGTGCATGCCACCTCCAAGGTAGTAGTACCTGATGTACTGTTCATTTTGCCCATCCTTAGTGTTCAAGAGTGGGTGGGTGACCAACACAGAGGCAGGGGGGGGCTTCTCTTTGTCCCATAGTTTTCATCAAATGCATTTTTCAGGACATTCCTTGGAGGCGATGCCCATCTGATTTATTTGCTTTTGAAAGCATACACGTATGCTTAGGAATGAAGTATGTTATGCAGTCCAGGAAAGCTGCCTCATAATTTCCTAACTGGCCAGAATAACCACAGGTCTATGGTTAATGAAGTGGCCACATGCAGCTAGTGGGAAGTAGTGGCATAATTATTTCTTCCTTTTGTCAAACTTTGATCCAGATGGACAGGCCAGTAGAGCTTATTCTGCAATCCAACTCTAGGTCAGAAAGTGTTTCTCCTTTCGGTCTTTTTTTTCCACAGAGATCTGGATCGCGATCAGTGATCCCAAAGCTGGTTCACCTATCCAATAGAGGGATCCCAATACGATGCTTTTTGCGTCGATTTGCGCACTTCCGCTTTTGAAAACGAGGCTGTGTCAGTTTCAATTCTTAATACGATCAGACGATTGAAAGTAAGGAGTCAAGACACAAAATACATAAAGGTATGTTAAATTCAGACTTTTCAGGCTGCAAATTTTTGTGGAAGAGTCTGTCAGGATGACTCGACACGTAAAATCAAAAAGGAAAAAATAACGACAATTTACCGCAAACTAACGTACCTGCGATGGCCGTGTATCTTGTGCAGTGGGTGTGGTTTAAACTGAAGTGGTGTCACACTTGAGAACGGGATACTGTATGTACTGTGTCGACTTCGTGGGCGCGTGCGATGTAGTTCAACACAGAGAGCCTCGGTTTCGATGCAGATATGCGCAGACGGCGCTAATGTGAAATCCCTCTATACGCAGGTTTTGGTGTCAGTGAACCAAGGTCGACTCACTGATCTCGATCTGGATCCACGTGAAACAAACAAGCCCTTCAAAGATATGCATCAGGTTACCACTTCAATTGCCTGTGAATTATTCTGGGGTTTGGTCATGAAAAATGTCATGGAAGTCATAGAAAATTGGGGTGAATAGGTATCCTGGAATCATGATGTCTAAGGAAAAAAGTCGTGGAAATCAAAATTATGCAAAGGTGGTTTTTGATTGACCACTTTTGCTATGGCAGTCTTCCAATTTGCAGTACCAAGAAGCTTCTCCAGGATCTGGAATCAGGTGTCTTGGAAAGTGTCATATTTTAGTCTTGAAAAGTCCTCACAAAGTCATTGAATTTTGTTTTCTGCTGAAACTGTTTATTCTACATGTGACTGAGTTTCTGCTTGGTTTTGAGGAGTCATATTTTCTGTTTTATGAAATTGGGTCTTGGACTTTAAAACTTCGAAATCAATCATTCCAGTTAACAATTGATAAAATTCATTCCCAAATGCATCAAATGCATGCTAACTCACAATAAAATGTTTATTCCGTAGCGAGTTTTAACCTAAATGGGGTAGCCTTTTTGTCGCTCAGTAGCATGTGGCCGGACTCATTTTTCTATCCAAAATAGGCGTTAATATCGAGAATTACTTTAATGTTTTACCATAGTGACTGAACAATATGCTGTGCATAGTGAGTTCATATAAATAAGTAGTTTAAAATACGCAGTTATCTGTGATGTGACAAGTTTTCATCTGCAGTGCAACTTGCTTGCAGTAGTCTGCCTGCAACATGCAGACCTTGACAGGGTGGTGTTTTATCTTTAAAAATGACAAGAAAATGACTGAGAATTTTAGCTGTGATAGAAACATTTCAGTATTGCAATGTACATTGTAAATGTAACAAGGGTACACTTTGTATGCACTTGTTGAAAAGGGTGATGTTTGTGTGGAACCTTTGAGCCTCACTGTTGAAAAATGTCAGAACAAAATTTAAATTTCAACAATCTTGTGACCGTGTGTCCATATCTACTGCCATCAACAGATGAACCAACCAGCAAACACATGCTGCCTGTAAAAGAAAAGCTTCAGTCATCCATTTGCACAAAGTTCAAGGGTCAAACAACACAGGAAATGGGTGGAATATTATTGCACTACTTAGGAATAATTAAATTCCTTTTGGAGAGCAGTGCATGTGTCTCTTTCTTCCATTTGTGATCAGCGACCAAGGCAGTCCTAAAACTTGTCCCACACAGAGTTGGCTGGCTGTGAATATTCACTGCTGTGTGCATTGCATCAGTAGCCCGAGTCACAGAAATGGCAGATTTGGACCGAGTCTCACTTTTGGAGGGACTGTTCATAAGCGATGGCTAATGATCTAAATTAGATATGTAATTTTCCTCATCAGCTGTTGCAAACTATCAGCTGTTGTAGTAGGAATATACTCAATCATGTCAATACCAGCGACATATATATTTTTTTTTTCATATTCAAGGCTGTAATATTGATAAGGAAAAGGATATAAAAGGAACCGTGACCAGGAAAACTTAAAAGTTTATGTAAATATTAGCCAGATGTAAACATTGCATTATTGAAAATTCCTTGAGCTGGTCGATATTGATGAATGTCGTTAAAAATTGTAACAGTGAAAAAATCCTGTAAATACAGAATGAAGTTATTGCTTTACAAAGTTTTGTAAGGGCTGTATGCTGTATTAGCAACCACAAAAAAACATGTTTTATCAATTTCTATATTTATATTATCATGGCTTTGTACATGGTTAGGAACTGTTTTGTTGATTCTGTATATGTAGTGCTGTAAAGGAATAAATTAAGCTTTCTGTGGCTCTTCCAAAACTGAGAAATGTCAATATTACTGGTACAGGCAATAGCAGTTGAAACAGTGAAAATGCTAAGTTGTTTGGGCACAAGACTTGTACAAGTGGTTTGATATTTGAATTAGAGGAATTTGTTGCCAATTATGCTTGACACATACATGTTGGGATATACACTGTGAGTGCTTGATATAAGCAGAAAAAAATTGTTTTTCATTGAACAGTACGAAGCTTATTGTGAACCCTACCCAAATAATCATACTTTGTGCTTAAAACACACTGCAAATAGAAATATGTGTACTTACAGTTTTCCAGCACCAATTCATGCTTGCTGTACCCTACTTGTATACAGTGTATGTGCATGTATCCAATTGTTCCATATTGGCCGATTGTGCTTTGTGCACCAAACTGGCTCAAGACGGTACACTTCTTTGCCAAGTTATGGCTTAAAAAAAGGGCACACTCTTTAATCTTTACAAAATCTTTGCAAAAACTGCACGTACATGTAGGCTGATGGAAACAGTAATTTTAATGAACCTGGTAACTCCATTGCTTGGACAAAACGAAAGTCGAAAATGTTGCAACAGTAAAGCTACACTGTACTGGTACTTCCAGGTGTCAATCACACATCACCTTAAGATTGATCTTCGTGTATATCTAGCCTGTTGCAGAGTTTATGGTTTAAAAATGGTGTAGAAAGCTATTTTTGTAGTAGTCTAACACAGAAAACATTATGTACATGTATTATTGTTTGTGTACCAGTAGTTAGTAGCTGGGTTATGATCTCCAAACAGTGATAGCTGAATAACATCAATGCATTTCTTTGTGTATGCAGAAAGAACCGAAAATTGAAGATGTAATAAATGTTGTAGGATGTAAAGTCAAAACCACTGTGTATTGGGGTTGGATTTTGTTATTGTCTTCAGGAGTGCAAGGGGCAATTAGGTGTGCATAGGAATCAAACAGAACACCCACAGGTTTCAATTTTGGTGTGCTTATAGTTGAAACTTTATTCGGCTTTAGCAACTGAACTATTGTTTTATCACTTCCAAATTCATTTAAGGGGCCTTGATACATGTGCATCTTTATACCTTTCATACCACAAGAAACAAATCACACGTGCAATACATTCCACTAATGAAAATCTTGGCATAATATATTCCAGCGATACACACCTCAGCATGATAATTGCAGTGATAATCATCTTGGCTGGCATCTCTGATTTCCAAATCAATCTATTCTGGAGTACTTCACTTCTATTAACCACTACCAGCCGGGGACTCCGGGATCGGAGCCGTATGGTTTATATGTGTGGCCGGGGTCTCCGAACTCGGACAAAGGAAACAGGGCCCTGTAACAAAAGACCGTACTCCGAACAAAAGACCAGGCTGCTGGGCATGACCGGAATTTTTCACTCTCAAAAGTGGTGATAATCCAGCATTATTTTGAAACCGTATACCAGGGATTGGGGTATTTAGAGCAAGCGGATTACCACCGGGGACAAAAGCTCTCCACCACCGCAGCGATGAGCCACACAGCACCGCTGCATGCTAATCTGGCCCCTATTGAAAAGAGGTCAGCAGTGCACTGAGCCAGGTTCGTGAACAAAAGACAGCTGTGTGACACCGCACAATCTGGGCTCTGTTTACAAGGCTGCAGGCCTGGCTGAAATATTCGGGTGTCAATGAAGGTCACCTGTCAACTTAGAGTAGTGCCTGAAGATTACTCCGTTCGGCTATAAACGACTGTTAAATGGAATGATGAATTGTTGAAGGATTTTGAAAACAGAAAAAATGATAGTCATGCCGGCCCAGCATCCTCAACGTTGAAAAATGCCCCGGTCCGAAGTGGTTAAAGACATGGACGATTGCAACAGGTACATGTTCGCGTACCCCATAAGCAACATAAATGCAACCTGTGTTGACCAAGCGTATACTGTAGCATTATTTCGGAATATGGTGCCTTGTGGAGACCCAGGAGAATGGGTTAAATAGGTCTCCACAAGGAATTTCTAAAGGTGTATAGGTCTCCACAAAGTTTCACAAAACTGATGCTTGAAAATCGCTCAAAAAGGAGAATTTTTTAATGTGTACTATCTGTCGCAAATTGAAGTGTTTCATGTAAGAGACAAGCGGTCACCACTTTAGTCCAGGAGAGTGATTCATGTGTTGAAATGGGAGCATTTTGAAAACATCCTTTCACAGCGACCGTGTTAGTACTGGAGAACAAAGCCATGTCTTCACTAGGATACAAATTTCGGGATTGTGACTTCTATGGCATACCACACTCTAGTGTGGCCTTTCCATAGTGAAAGCATTTGTAATCAGCACAGGCCAGTATTCCATAGGTCACATACATGTACGTGGACGTTCTGCCCTCAATCCCTGTCAAAGGTTTGCAGGACTGGCTGCTTTTGTGTCCACAAGGGAATCAATCTCGTTCATACTGGTAGGAAGTCTTCAGCAGCCTCTCTCATGTCATGACTTGGAGCCCTGACTTATAATTGGAACTGGCCTGTCTCTAGTTTGGTAGTGTCTATGGCGTAGTGTGTACAGAGAAGGTCCTGGCTTGGTTATAACAGCTCCTCCTAGGCACTCATCACCGAGGTAGAACACAGCATACTGTTCAAAACAAGGAAACGGAGACATACTTTGATTTCTTCTGCACCCTGAAACTTAACCGAGGAAATAAATATGCGCAGTGTTCTGCTGAAAATGGCCCAAGCTGAAGGCAGGGACATGCTCACCAATAGGCGGTACACGTGCATTACGTGCCTCTTCGACCAATTGTGAGCAATAAATTGCCAGTTTTTATGTAGAAAGAAGCGGCCATTCTTCAAAGCTGGACACCGGCCACGCACAAACTTATTCTCAGTCATAAATATGCGAGTTGCTTACTGGTACTGGACTAGTGACCTCCAGGCACTTGCATGCTGACAAGTCCCAATGTGCAGAACTTACACAAAGCATGCATGCCAACACACAAACAAGTGCAGTCAAACCTGGAAAATTTCAAAGCTCCTATTTTTGGGAGGGATGCCATCCATTGTGGAGAACCCGGGGCATTCAATTTCAGAAATCTTTTTCAATGAAGAAACAATATTCTTTCAAGGAATGCAGTGGTGGTTATTAAAATTGGCCTTTCACAACTGTCTTGTAAACATGTCAAAACCTTACCATGTACATAATCCTGTAAAATATGGTACCGTTTTGTGACTACGGCATACACTAACTAACCTGTCCAGGGGTAACTGCCCTGAGTGGCTGACTCAGTGAGACAATTACAGATCCCATACTACTTAGTGTTAACGTGCAAGGCACTGGAAAGAGAAAACATGGAAGACTTATGTCACTTTTGCAGGAGAGATGACAATGCCACCACAATTAATAGACACAAAAGCTCTCAATAATTTAAGGTGTACCACTTTTTTTTGTTTGCCTGCGGAGGGGGCTCACACTGAAGAAATAAGTTGGCTCTGAGAAAAATGTCTAGCTAGTACAGTATGTGACAATATTAAGCACCTAGAGTACAGCACAATATTCACTATGCTTTTCAATTCAAAATAGGATTTGTTTTAAACCTAATGTGCCTGTACATGGCCAATTCTGATCTGATCCTGATCCATATGTTGCTTCAAGTGGGAGTCGGCCTGGGTCAAAAGAAGGCCTACTACAGCTGGATTCGAAATTGGATGATGGTGAGACCTGCTGCACTTTGAGTCTGGTTAAGTTGGTGACATCTACACCATGTAAACCAAGGACAGTGGTGGTGTAATTTGAACCAGGGTCATGCTGGTGGCATTTTACCGTTGGTCACGGTGACATAATCTACTCCTGTTCATCATTGTGGGATCTGAACCAGGGTCACATTGGTGGATTATACCAGATACATGTACCAGGTTGTACATGTAAGTGATGCATTGGAGTCAGGTTATGGCAGTAAAATGTGATTTTCTGAAAATTTGAGAGAACTGAATCTGGACCACAATGGTAGGAAGTGATCATGGGTGACACCTGTTGGAGTTTCATCCCAGATCCCCTTGGTTAATTAGAAACAAGGCTATGGAGACACAGTTTGAACATGGCTCTTTGTGGTGAGATTTAAATCTTGGTCACCACAGTGGACACAAAAAAAGTTCCACTGTTCCATTTTTATGTTCCAATCCATTCAACTTGCAGTTCAATCTCCTTGGCTAGTAAAGCACACACATGGTACACATACCTAGTGGATCAGTGTTTTGGAAACGGAAGTCACAGTCTATCATTTGCTCCTGTAGAAGCTGCCTAGGAGCTTCTCGTATCCAGTGAACTGGGCCTGTCAACATTGTCTCACAGAACAGAGCCGGATGGTTGGTGTGTGGAGCCTGGAGAGTTAAAGGGTGTAATCACTGGTAATACCCGACAGAAAAATCACTGCTTTTGGCCACTTTGCACTGGAGGACGTGTAAACACAGTCTGGACTGGATCTGTAACAGAGGCACGGCTGATGGGATAAACCATCAAGTATGCCTTGTCCCACTTCCACCAGATGTTTAAACCTATCAAATCCCCATTTGTTTTGTATATATATAGTTTGGGACTTTTTGAGTTGAACCTGATCTTGATTGCTTTGCACAGCCAGTTGCAATAACACATACCGCTCCATGAGCACACCCCCGAGTGTTGAAAAATATGAGGTTGTGGCAGGGAATGCATCTAGATTCTGTTCAAATGACATTGTAAATAAGAGAATAAATATGTGCTTTGCTGGTCTTGAGCGTTAGTTTATATAAACACCAACCAAGCACATATTTGTTCCCATTATACGTTTTAGTTGGACAGTCAAAAGAAGTACAAGATAAATTTTCAGGGATTTCGTTCAAGAATTTTGCGTTTCTCTGACCGAACACCCCAATCCATTTTAGGGTATATTCCTTGAACAAGTATAGTCCTGGAGAATTTCCTTATATGCCTCGGTGCGCACACAGACTCTTAACCAATAGGAATGAATGAAACTGTCTCGTATCTAGTTGCCAGTACGTTTTTATGCAGGGGGCATTCTCAAATCGCAGCGGGCATTACAAACTATTAACACACGGTCATGTTGCGCGTTGCTGAATAGGGAAACTGTCTGAGGTATTTAGGAATCAGCTTTAACAGTGTTTGGATGTATATCAAAAGGTGACTGCAATTTTGCCCTTTTGCAACAATGGAAAAGAAAACCGCCTGCATGCAATTAACCTGTAGAAACATATGAAGTTGGCGTTCTTTGAGTGGTACAGGGGTAGAGACACTGTTGGGGTTGAGCTACAAGAATGCCTGGGGAAATTCAAATAGTAAACCCACTACTCACAGCTTTTACAAATGACGTGTACTGAACAATGAACCACAGCGTAATTGTAACATCCATTCATGTCTACTCACTACAATGACTTCATTGGAGGAAGGGACTTTATCCACAACGAACCACTTTTCTTTCATTCCGCCTATTTTGGCCTTCTGCCCAACTGTATAAATGAAGTGACCTAGCAGGCAAAATAAAATAAACACAGTATGAGAGAGTTTCATTAAGCCTGTACATGTACATACAGTACACATACGAGATGTCCTATATTAAGTTTTGCCGACAAATTCATTGTTCTGCTTTTGCTGCATGGTATGAGGGAATGCTCGGCTCTTACAACACAAGTTTCTAATCAACTAATAGTTCAATAACTTACCTTCGTGCTTGCCTATAACCTTGTTGTCTTCTAGAGAGACAAAGTCACCAGGCTTGGGTTCCAAATACTGAAACAAAACAAAAAACATTCAAATGTAATTTTAACATCTCCATTATTTTGGGAAAGCCAAAAGTGCTGTTCTTCACTGCGCTACCAGACATTACAAAATTTTGCCTCTAAATGTGTGAAAGTATGATCTTTGTTTCATGGGCTTTCTGCTTTAATCTTCAGCTGATCTGGATCGCTGGCACAGGAAGTTTTGCATTCTAACATATATATGTAATTACAGGAGCATACAGTATGTGTGATTTCAAGTATGTGTGAAATCAAGCTGCTGATACTGTGCCCTTCACATTTTATCAAATAACAGTGGCCCAAATAGATGTACAGTCCGTGGCACCCACTAAACACCGAGGTTGTTGCAGAGGTTGTTCTTAATTTTCTCTTAATTGCAGGCATTTTCTTTTCTTTTTCTTTTTCAATGAACTGAAGACTAAATGAAACTGAGACATAATGTTCAATTTTTTTCAGAATCTGTGGGGGAGTTTTCAAACATGCTCACTGTCTTCGCATGTGAGACAAACATTGTTACAAGCCCCCACCTCCTTATAAATTAAACACTGTAAGTAGTCTTGTTCAAAATGACCTCTCAACCATGTCAACAGTTCAAAACATATGGACCTGTGACAGGCACTTCCACCAGGAAAACTGTGCAAATTCAAGTGAAAATTGGCCCACGAGATTTATGCAATGCACAGGCATCAAATCCGTCTTACGCTCTACACCACACCACACCACCCCAACCAAGCATTTCATGGGGTCCATAGAAGTATACATATACATGTAAAGTACTGGCACTCGTTTCAGTCAGAGCAGTCAGTAACACTTTGTCATTTGCCGTACGGGATGGTTCAATGTACATGTAATGTGCAGGAATGGCATCAGTGGCTAACACGTACCTCTTTGATGAAGCGCTTGAATTTCCTACTTCCTATGAAACATATTCCCATGCTCTGAAAGAACAAGAAAAAGTATACAGTTGCTTCCTTATACAAGGTACAATGTATGGGAACAGAGCAAATTTGTACAATACCATTGGGAGCCACGTCTAACAACATTTCTTTAATGTGGGTTAAGAAGACTGGTTTAAACCTTGGAGCTAAATTTGGAGGGTACATAGCAATAATCAGAGCATAGAAAAGATGGTTGTTGCTGCTGATGAATTTGTTGTTGGAGCACAGTTATAATGGTCCCATATGTGTGTATGCTATTAAACGTTTGGAAAAGACAGCAATTTCATTAGACAGAATAATGAATTTGATGATCTTCAGAAAATGATCAAGATCCAAAATGGTATTCATAATTACTACAAAGATGCAAAAGATGCAGTGAAGCGATTACGGTGATGATTATTAAAGTGTCTATGATGACAAAGATGGCATCATTTATGATGCCACTGATTGTGATGGAATGACCAAGCAACTTGTGACAGTGAAGACAATAAAGGTAAGTGGCAACAATAATGGAAAAATGGCTGTCCAAATGACAAGGAAGATAAATATGATAATTACGCATAATTAAGGAAATGACAGTGATAAGGACAGTCTGAACTGTAAGCAGATGTGTGTTGCCACATACAGTACATGTACGTACATGTGACAAACACAGAGTTGTTTAGGCCTGTTGTCTTTGTCCACTGTTAACATGTGCACGGGATTTGACCGGTGTTTCATGTGTGATGGTGTTGTCAAACCAGGCCCGTTGAACGTGTATTTTTAAGGTGACATCCTGTGGTACATGGTGGCGTCATGGTGGCGACTATAATACATCCCTGCCTATAAGCACATCAAGTTTCAGTTTGACCGGATGTGTAATTCTTAGATATTTCCTAAGCATCAGCTATGGCATTCCATGCTCTCACCTCCTTCCGTTTGACAATCCTCTCCAGTCCAGCAGTGCTTGCCATCTCTCTGACAACATCCTTGGTCAGATCCCCCACAGGGAATAGCGTTCTCTGCAGTGCCCACTGGGGCATTTGCGAGAGGAAGAACGTCTGGTCTTTAGTGGCATCCATGGCTCTAAGTAACTTGACCACTGCATGTACGGGTAGATATGGCAAACACCAATGAATCCATCAATGGTTTCTGCCAAAGTATTGGGACTCAACCGAATGTGTCAGAGGTCCCTTGCCTGTGTATATTTGTTTGCATGTCACTCACAGCCATTGAAACAACTCACCAAACAAAATCAGTTGAAATTGCCAACTCTAGCTGTCTCTACATGACATATCAAGCCATTAAGATCTCAAATTGTGTGATATTATCCACATACCTTTATATGTAACAAGGTTAAAGGGGTGAATAGTATACACATATGGACTGGCAATGAGGTCACTAGTGAATGTCTGAGTGCCTTGAGGGACTGTGAGTAACTAAAAGAGGGTCCTATTTCCCTGAGGTCAAACATGCCCAAGGGAAATACTTGTAGGACCCTCTTCTAGTCACTCACAGTCCCGAGAGGCATACACTGTATGGACGTTCACCAGTGACCTCATTACCAGTCCACATGGGGATACATGTATGTGTCCATACATGTATGTGGATACACTGGAGCTCCCTGAGGTATTGGCAGTTGACAAAGAAGATCCCACAGCACCATCCAATATGGGGGGGGGGAACACATACATGTACACGCAACATTGGCTATCCACCAAAGATGAACCATGATAAACATCATGTGTATATGTACATGTATGGCTTCAAAGTGTCCAGGTGTAGTCAACTGTTCCTAGGGTACACGTTTGTTACAATGTGCTTGCGTATTTGACTTGTGAATGGATCCTTGGGTGCGTGCCAGGTACATGTACACCAGCAAATGTGTAAAGACCGACACATGAATTTACTCATGAGAATTTAGCTCTTCATACATGTACATGTATTTACGAGGTATGGTAAAATAAAAGGCAGTATATATATGGCCAGTTCTGCCCTTTGTATTAAATGAAAATAAGTGTCATCAGATGTTATTTTTTACATTAAAGAAAACCATAACCGTCGTCATCACTTATGAAATTACACATGTACACTGTATGTGCATGTACAATGTACACTGAGTACATGTGTACATGTATGTAAGTCGGGTAGAGATTAACAATAACATGAAGCTCTGACTATAGGGGTCAGCAGGTGATACTCACGTGGGGGTTTGGATGCCCACCCATCTTCTAGGATTCTCTCTCCAGCATCTGTCCTGGCGTAGTGGCCGGTGGCCACAGCGTCAGCGCCCAGCACATCTCGGCTGTACTGCAGCAGCCGATCAAACTTGATGTGCTTGTTGCAAAGGATGTCTGGGTTGGGTGTGATGCCTGCCTGGTATTGCTTCAGCAGCTCGCTGCAATAAAATGCATCACCACAATGTATCGTGTACCGGTAAATACATGTACTTAAATGGTTTAATTCAGCATAGCTGTGCTTCAAGCAGAAAGGTTCTGCAGTAACTGCATGTATGTACAGTAGGCACACGTACCTAACAATGTACATGTACATGTATGTCCCAACTTACAACATCAGTCCCATACAGTATATGTACATGTACATATTTACAGTGTACTGCTGCAGGTACCGGTACATTGCACTTACATGTATGACCTACAATCAGTATACATGTACAAGTAGATGCAAGGCTTTGCATGGGAGCCATCTTGCAGGGCAGTTGTTTTGTTCCACAGGGAAGCCTCCTTTGTGCATACCCTGTACAACAAAAGCACTCGCCAGAAAGATGGCAGCCATGCAAACCCTCTTATGTACACTGTAGGCCAATTTCTACAGGCAAATTTTTCAGACTCCAGGTACATGTATTTGCATCTCACAGCTGACAGAATTCATCAACCATGTGCCAAGCTAGAGTTCCGTCCATGATACAAACAAAACCTAGATTCTGCTGCGTACATGTATGTATGTACTTGTATCACGTGTTGCTGATCATGATGAACTGTACATGTACATGTATGTATACAAAATGTAAAGGTAAATGTACCTGTACCTTTTTTGGTACAGTTGGGCTGGCTCAACTATACTTGGGGTGGCCCATACAATGTCGTTTACTGGTAGGTGGGACATTCCCCAAAGTTGGGGCAGATACAACAGTTCAGGTATACCAATAACGGGCAAGTTTGCAGTAACAATGAGCTACAGTAGTTCAGTATTTCAGAAAAACAAGTCGAGGAACAAAGCACGTACAGTGTACATGTAGCACGAGTCCACTTGGGGCCATGTTGACAGGGCAAATTTACATGTACATGTACATGTAGCACATGCATCCGATTGACCTCGGACGCGCTTCCTTTTGGGCATACGGTGCTGTAATATCAAACAGGCTTAATGGCACCAATGCTTTAGAAACTTTCGTAGATTGCAAAATTTGAACGAGTGGGCAGCAGGCTACCTGACACAGCATTATTTATGTTCATTGGTTGAAGATACGACACTGTATGGGCTGAATTTGCAGTGACTGCTGTACAAATCGCCCCAGGTGTGGCTGCAGTTGATACAGTATACATGTAAGTGTGGGCATGAACTACTGTATAAGACTGCACACACCGATCTGAAACCTCAACTTTGTGGTGTACTTTAACAGTATAAACTTCTCTAGTTCCAAGCTTTTCCAAAAGACAAATTACAACCACAACATCACCTACAAAAAAGATAAAATATTTGACCAAACTGCATTTTCAAGAATTTTTCTTTTGATATGTACATGTACTTTACATGTATACACAAACCGATTTCACGACAATTTAAAAACGAATGTAAAAAAGGATGACTAACTTTTCTCAAAATGTCAGTGAGGTTTTTCTGCTTCTATATACAAGTACCTGAAGACATCGTGCCAATATTCCTTGACAAAGCTGACTTGATGGAAGGGTAGTCCCAGTTTCTGGCAGACATGCTGGGCATCCTCTTCATCTTGGTCCACGGTGCACACTCCCGTTTCATCTAGGACATCCCAGTTGCGCATAAAAAGTCCTGTTACTTGGTAACCTGCACATACATGTACACAAAAGCACTCATACATACAACATAATGATACATGTTTACAATCAGTCGATCGCTCAATCTTTGTGCAATCTGTTGACCTTAATATTGCAAAATTTGGTAATAATTCAATTATCAGTGAATTACCTTTTTTGTAATTCAGGATAAGGAATTTTGTTTTCAAAAACAAAAGTTAACAGGTGACATCAGGAGGTCGTTATATATAATTAACATCTCCCCAACGCCAAAAAAAAAAAATACATCTTGAAAATAGTTCGCGGTACCCGCTGCTTCATTTGACTCGGACCGGCCAGCCGACCCCGGCAAGCTCGGTGGTCGAGTGGTTAAGACGTCTGCACTAGTAAGCAGGAGGTCGTGGGTTCGAGTCCCACCCGAGTAAGCTTGTGAGGTTTTTTCGCAAGCTCTCGGACAAGCACTGAGCATACAGTGTTTATTAATATACGTTGGGTAAGGGCAAACCCATTATATATAATTGACATCAGAGAGTTGCACGAATCTATCAATTGTGCCAACACTGTACACTGACAATCACTGCAGGTACAGTACTGAGTCAGGGAAATACATGTACACGTACATGTACATGTATGTGGACATTAAGGTAGCTAGTAAAATTTGTTGTATTTCGCCTGGTACAATTACTACAACTGTACATGTACTCAAAGGAAAGAAGCCTTGTCCAGCCTCCATATTTTTCAATTTCACCATGTTCAGTAACAACTTTTAAAAAGGGGCAGAATTAATTTTGGATTCAGAGAGGGAAATGTGTAGGCAAGAGCACCATCCCTGACCTTTTAAAGCCTTGTTGGCACCTTCAAATTTTGAGATAATGACTGTGAGATACATGTACATATACTGTGTGCCTTACAGGTTTGATATTAATACCGTTTACTTAGAAAACACTTAAAATTGTTCAGACTACATGTAGGCTCATAGGGTTTGTGCACAGGGTGTCAAGTGATGTCCGTATGAAATTCTTTCCAAATGTAATTATTATTATTAAAGAAGTCAAAATCACATGGAACTGTGATTACAATGGTCAATTTGCAGCTGACGCAAAGGGCTAGCATGGCTGGACATGCTGGAAACTAGATGAGTTGAACATGGAGACAGCCATCATGGGGACTGTATATTTTGGGACCCCGGCCGTTCCTAAATGTTTAATAGAACGGAGACCTACACTGTACATGTGCATGTACACACATGTACATGTACAGTACATTTTAACTTTTGGATTTACCTTGGTAAGACCATGACATAACTGTAGGGTTGATGTTGTGAAGAGAGGGCAGGGTTTTGAGTTTTGAGGGAAATTATGAGGGGAAATTGTGCATATTTTAACACATGAAATATGGTGAATTCAAATTTGCATGGCTGGTTTGTCAGTCAAAAAAGTCACATTTTCTCTTAATTTACAATTCGAAATTTAAAAAAAAGGGGTCTGTGCGACACAAGAGAGTTGTCTTTGGCTTTGTGGGGGATTGACCAGTTTTACAAGATTAAAATAACAAAAAAGTGGGAGGGGGTCCCAAATATACAATTTCCTTCATCATGACTCTTGACAGTGAGACTAGGGGTTAGGGAAGCTCATATACATGTAGTCATAAATGTTTCAACCATTCCCCCTGTTTTCTTTTTGAAGTAATCTTGGAGAGGATTTCATAAGAAACATTTTGATGTAAGTTTAGACACCATCTGACTCTCCAAAGCAAAGAAATATTCATTTGAAGCAGGGATGTTTTCAGGTTTTGGGATGTATTTCGCAGAGCAAATTGTGATCAGTTTGTTTGGGGTCAGACATCTAACCCCACAGTTCTGGGGGTAATTATTCTGTACACAACAATTAGTTTTTGACTAAACAGTGTTTGTTCTTATTTGTGCCTTAGTTATTCATGATAAATAATGACTTCACTTGAAATTTCAAAAATGTTGAATTGGAATTTACAGAGACTTTCCCCCCAAAGGCCCCCTACTTCCCTTCCATATGATGTACTGTGGTTCCCATCATGACAAAAGTGTACACTGTAGGCACTTTTCATGGGGACCACCGTTTTTTGTCACATTAATCTTGCACAAAAAACAAAGGCAACACTCTCTTCATTAATTGTGCCATGGATGATTGCGATGACCCTATTTTGGGGAAATTTCAAATTGTAAATTGTGAGAAAACTTACTGATAGCACTTAATAAACTAGCCATGCAAATTTGAATCCATCATCAACACTCACAGTTCCCCTCATAATAAACCTGTTCTACATTCGCAATGCATTATGGGTGTGGATGACAAACAAGCAACGCATTTTATGCACAACCCTGCAAGGGGGAGTGAACCAGTCAAAAATCAAGTTACAGTTTTCTTCTAAATTTTTCTTATGTATCTGCTCATCAACTCACAGATGCATGTGTATAGGCCCCTAATCAGATTATACAAGAAATGTTTTCAATACGTTTTCAAATGTTGTTAAGAAGAAATCACCCTTAATTGTCTTTTTCAAAGGGCACCAGTCACTCTACAGGCTGAAAATGAATGTGACTGGTCAAAGTGGGATGAATGAGCTGCAAGTCGTGATTTTGATTGGACAATACTAGGACATTAATAGCATGATGTCACATGATCTACCAACATTCTACCTCCATGCATGGCCATACATAATATACATGTACATGTACACGTGATCTCCCTCGCCGCGCTAGTAGTACTACACTAACAGGATGCCATGTACTCTTTCGTGTCTTTGGCAAGGACAAACCAATTTTCCTAACTCCATTCTCACAATGTACATTCTTACCTTTACTCTTCAACAATAACGCAGCAACACTGCTGTCGACACCACCTGACACAGCACAGACTATATGTTTGAAACGAGCCATGTTCATCAATCATGATCATCTGGCCCAGTTTTTTTAACTGGTTCGGCAGTTCAGCCGAACCAGTATTGTAATCGTTCTGGTTTTTTTTCTTTCCTTTTTTTTTTTTTTCTTCTTCTTCTTCAGCCAAGTTTTTCTACCCCTACATTTTGGCACCTAGGAAAATCAGAACAATTTCAAACTTGGAGGATAGTTGTGTGATCATCCAAGGACGGTCCTAGAAGAAATTCACAGTGATAACTTAAGTAGTTTATTTATTATTGATTTTTGAAGAATTAATTTTCCCCCATAGACTTTGTACACAGATTGCACACAGTTTTCGGACTGTCCTATATCAGGCTATGAGGGCGCTATTGCAGAATTACGGTCACACCTGCCTGGGCTTTCAATTTCCAAGAAACTGTCCCATATTGAACCATGTATGGCGTTGTTGCACAACATAGGGTTTGTACACACATTGTCCCGCATAATGCGTGAGCAGTCCTCAACTTCGACCCAGAATTACTACCAGAACGAAGAAGAAATCAGACTAAATTTTCCCTTCCGTTCGATCGCAAATATACCCAAGTGTCCAAATATTAAATAATATTTCATAAGTTTTTCCCAGTTTAGACAAAAATCACGTGACATGAAATTAAAGGAGCAGTTTTCCTGCACACGTGTTTCTAGCCCATTGACTTTGTACACGTTTTTGAGCGACAATTTTGGTAACTTTGCAGTCTTTGATCGTTCCCAAAGTGATAGCCAACGAAGACCCCGATGCAAGATTTATTGCAAAGGGATGACGTCATGATGACATCATCCCCTTATTTTATATTCATTTTTGAATATTTAATTTTCCCCATAGGTTTTGTACACGTTTTTCTGCTTAACACAAGTGAACAAGTAGTCTTTAACTTCGGCGCAAGATTACTATCAGAACAAAGGAGAAATCGGGTACTTTACGCTGTGTTGTTTTATTTGAAATATGCCTAAGAGTCCGAGTATGAAGTAATATTTCATAAAAATTGTTCAGGTTAAGCGCAAATCACGTGACACAAACTTAAAGGAGCAGTGTTTCCACAAACAAGTTTATAGCCCATTGACTTTGTACACGTTTTTGAGCGACAATGTCGGTAACTTTGCAGTCTTTGATCGTTCCCAAAGTAATAGCCAACAAAGACCCTGATGCACGACTTATTTCAAAGGGATGACGTCACGATGACCTGAATATTTGCCCATACGTTTTGTACACGTTTTTCTACTTAATAAAAGTGAACAAGTAGTCTTTAACTTTGGCGCAAGATTACTATCAGAACAAAGGAGAAATCGGGTACTTTACGCTGTGTTGTTTTATTTGTAATATGCCTAAGGGTCCGAATATGAAGTAATATTTCATAAAATTGTTCAGTTTAAGCGCAAATCACGTGACACGAACTTAAAAGAGCAGTGTTTCTCCAAATGGGTTTTTTTGCCCGTTAACTTTGTACACGTTTCCAAGGCACAATTTTGAACCCTTTCGGATGTTTGCTCGTTTTCAAAGTGACAGCCAACAAAAATCTTGATACAGAAATTATTGTATATAAATGACGTCATGATGACGTCGTCATGTGATTTACTCTTGTTTTTTCAATATTTATTTCAGCCCCTTGACTTTGTACACGTTTTCAACCCAGCATTTGGGCTAGTTTGAGAGCTTTGATCAACAATACTTATCTTGTTGGTAAAACAGTCCCGAACCAGCTCTGTGTTTGTTTACAAACACTTTTCTCTAGTTTTTAAGTTGTTGTTGTAGAATTAATGGCATGTATGGCACGCGGTCGTACTAATTAACGTCAACACAACGTTAACACGCGTCAACACATGATAGTAACCCCAACACACCGTCAACACACCCAAATCACGTTCAAGTAAACAGAAATGCGAGTCGATAGCAATATATATAATGCCTAAAATACAATTTGGCGACAGTACAGTAGGCACGACATTTTTTTGGGGGGGGGGTTGCCTCGACCAGACGGACTACACCATTAAGCTACAGGGGGTCAAAACGCGGTGAGGAGGCAGGATGGCGGCGAAGAGCGGCGCTGCTCAGAGACAATTTTTTCACGTTTAAAAAACTCCCTTGAAATGTCGTAAAATGTAAACTCGATCAAATAGTAATTATTTCTAAGTGTACACATTACAGTTCGGTAAGTCTGTTTTTAATGCATTTTTGTAAGTGTAGGCGGTGTGTTGACATGTGTTTCTTCTTCCATGGTTGACCTTACTATCAATGTGTTGACGCATCCTGATGGTGTGTTGACGCTGATTAGTACGACCCATGGCATACGCTGGTGCCCTTTATGCCATTAGCAAAAAGGTCGCTTGGCCATGTGGTAGTACAGCTAGAAATTCAAATAGCTAAAGACACTTGATCAGACAGTAAAGAGTGGATAAAGGAAAAAGAAAAGGACATTAAAAATGCTACAACAGAATGGCATTAACACGTGAGCAAGAGAAGAGCTGAGAACGCCAATGATCCTCCGAACATGCAGTGTCGCTGGTGCCCTGCAAGGTTGGACCGTACCGTGCAGTTTAAGGGCCAGGGCCCGGCCATAACATTACAGTTATGGGTGTATTTTAAGATTGAATGGGAGAAATGTTTTTGCCCTAATAATTGTGTGAGATTCATTTGAGCGTCAGTTAAACCTAGTGTTTTCTGAAGGGTCTGTCTCTGTGTATTGAACTTATTACACTCAAGCAGGAAATGTTTGACGTCATCGAGAGTGCCGCGAGAATCGCAAAAATTATTGGAAGTTTTTCCAATGTTGTAGAGGAAAGTTAGGTCCTTTGCAGATGCCCAGGCGAAGTGTGTAAGTTGTGTACGTCCTTTGCCCCATTTTGTAAAGGTAAAGGAAGGGTCAAGCTGTAGGTGCGTAGAATGGTCAATATTTGGGACGGACTTTTTCCATTTATTTATGAGATCATTTTTAAGACAGCGTTTGATTCCGGTGTCAGAGAAAGGGGTGTGATGGTCAACTTTTTTTTTGTTCGTAGTTTAGCTAATTTGTCAGCCTTTTCATTGCGGCAGGAATATCACAATGGCCCTGAATCCATTCAAATGCAACAACGTTTCTTTGGTGCTGAATATTAATGACGGTATGTCGAAAGTCACAGACGATTTTATTCCGTCTGGGACAGGGGATTAGCAATAGCTTGGATGGCACTTAAACAGTCACTGAATATACAAGAGTCACTGGATTGACGGTTTCTGTCCATTCGGATCCACGGCTAAGGGGATGGCGAAAAGTACAGCTGTGAAAATAGAGATACCGTTGTTAAGTCTGACATTTTTGGAGTAGTTAAGTTGCGGAATATGCAGACTGCAGCCAACTGTCACGGTGTTGAGGTCAGGATTAAAATATCCATCAGTATAGATCCGAAGTGATTTGTGCCAAACCGTATTAATAACATCTTTGCTGATACTTCCTCGCATGTTTGGGTCATCATTGTATGAGATCCGGGAAAAGATTTCTGTAGATATGTTAGGATTGTAATAGTGCCAATATGGAAAGGTGTTAGTCAAAGGGAAGGTAACAATATCATATTTAGTAGTTCTGACTTCAAAAGGAGTTTGTGTGGCGTTTGACTCCATTTCTCATTGAAGTATTTTTTTTGCCAGTTATCTTGATCAATATACTGATTTGGATGGTTTTTGTGAGCCTTTATTTTGATGCTGTAAATGTCACTCAAGAATTGACGAAGGAGGTTCAGTGGAGGGTCGCCACATTCTAGTTGAAGCTTGAACAGAGGAGTACCTTGGAGAGCCCCTATACAGATTTTAAGAGCTTGATATTGTATGCTGTCTAATTTTTTTTCATGGTAGTGGAAGCGGAGTTGAAAGCTTCACATCCAAATTCAAGAACTAGTTTGATTAAAGCTGAGTATAACTGATAAAGTGTCTTGCAGTCAGCACCCCACGTGGTTACTCGGCTTAAGGTCGTTGCAAAATTGTTCCCAGTCTTTCCTTTTTCCAACTTTGATGGTTTTCTTAGCGATAGCACAGGATCTTTTGTAGTTTATTAGATCAGATGGGATATAGACTAGATTTTCTCAGTTTTTTAAAGCCTCCTTTTTGTTTTGTATAACTTTCTGACATTCGTGATTCCACCAAGTGGTAGGTGGTTTATTTGTGCGACTAGGTTTGGTTTTAGATATAGAACTAGACAATAGGTTTGGTTTTAGGTATAGAACTAGCCAATCAAGTTCATGAATGAAGTTGTCGTATGTATAGTATCAATACTGGCTGTGCTGTCTGGCTTACTGATAAGACAGTTGCATTCTTTTGCGAATTTGCCCCAATCAGCTTTTTTTAAAGTGACCACCGAGGTGTAGAGTGGTTAGTGCTTTTATAAATACGGTGATTAATTTCAATAGTGATTGGACAGTGATCACTCCCCATCGTGTTATTTAGAATGGCCATTTGCATTTGGAGGCTATGTGTGATGAGTTAACTCTGGTACCTTCTCCAGTGTTAAAACAGACCAAGTTGTTGTTAGAGATGATATCGTCAATAATTTGTCCATTATGATCACGTTTAGAGCTACCCCATAGTGGGTTTTGACCATTAAAGTCGCCACAAATTATGCAAGGCTTGTCAGTGTTTCCAATGATTTGGTTCAGTGAGTTGAAGTCTAGTGTGGAGCAAGGTTGTAAGCATTGATGATGTTATTTATATTTTTACAGTCAACGTAAATTTCATCCATTTGGAACTCCAGAGGGATATTGGAACCCGTTTTGTACTTGAAAGCAACTCCATGTTTTACAACAAAAGCACATCCACCACCACTTTTTTGTTTGAGTTGTTTCGGTCATGGCGGTAGAGACATCGTAGCCACTTAATCTGAATTTTTTTATTCTCTTTCAACCAAGTTTCTTGGACGCAAATAATGTCTGGTTTCTTGATCGTAGGCCAAGAGTAAATTATTTCTTTTAGTTCCTCTTGGTGAGCCAGAAGGGATTGTGCATTCCATTGTAAGATAAGTAAACCTGTCATCAAAATGTAAACATTCATGATGTTGCGTTTATGCTACTTTTAGGGGGTTGGCTTGCGTTTGACTGGTTAGATGAGTGTGTTCCTGTTTTTGTTTGATGAGATTTCGATGCATCTGTTTTCTTCGGGCTGGATGGAGTCTGTTGGGTTGATCTGCGTCAGCGAGATTTCTTCAGGTTCGGGACGAAGATGGTCGATAAGAGATTTAGTTGCAGCTACTCCCTCATCTTTGTTCTTGAAGGTATCCATTATTTGCATTACTCCGGTGAGTAGTTCTGGGATATTGACTGCGCTACAAAGGCACTGATGCGTGGATTCAGTTTGTGTTGCAGTTGCCTGTTCAGTTTGGGTAGTGGCATCCTTTTTTTTTTCGAGGGGAGAGTAGTTCCAGGTTGAGTAGGTCTGTTGATCTTAGTTTTTGTTCTATTTGGGTGTCACGACTTGTGGGTTTTGCCTCAGGGGTCGCCATTGTTTGTTTTGCAGGAGTAGATTGGGTGGATGATGCGTTTGGGTTTATTGAGATGTCTGTTTTGATAGCCTTTGCTGCGTCTGCATATGATACATTGTATGAAACTTTGATGTTCTGGATGCGTCTTTCTTGTTTCATAGTATTGCACCCTGCATATGCAGATGAATGTTGCTCCCCACATCTGCAGCATTTAACTTCATCCTTCTGTGTGCAGTGTTCGTATGAGTGAGAGCCGCCACAACGAACACACCTAGTAGCGCTACGACAGTTATTAGCCACATGACCAAGTCGTTGGCAGTTAAAGCAACGGATGACGGGTGGGATGAAAGGCTTGAATCTGAAGTTTTCATATCCTAGTTGGAAGGTTTCAGGGAGGGTGGGAGTGTTAAACGTTAGGCAAACAGACAGAATTTTCTTCAATTTACCATCTTCTCTGCGCATTAAACGCTTGACTTCTAGGATACCTTATTTCTTGCAATCTTCTAGAATTTCTTTGTCATCTAGGTCAGTGGGGATTACAGTTATTACACCTTTGCTCTGGGTTTCTGATTTTGCAAATTCGGTAGTTATAGTCCATTGATCAAGTTCCGACAAGGCTTTGAGTTTTTTTGGCCTGGGCTGATGTATGACATCTAACAGTAATGTCCCCTCAATGCCCCCTTGATTTTTTTTGGTGACGCTTTTTACGAAGTTGCGACCTAGGATGTTCAAGGCTTTGGCAATTTTAATCGGGCTAACCTTAGCAAGTTTGATATCAGGGGAGTTAATGATGACCAGTGTAGGTTGACTCTTGATGTTTGAGTTATGGATGAGACGGCGTTTAGGTTGGGAGTTTTGTGGAGGGTCCCTATCTGAATCTGTGTAGACGTCACTGTATGTTATGTGCTGTCGTTTACGGCTTTTAGGTTGAGACTGTGTTTCATTTTGGGCTTGAGTCATTAAATTTATCTAGGGTTGATCGTGATCTGTCATCATTCTCTTGAAGATTGCCATAAGCCTTTGATTAGATTGTGATAATTGATCCCATGAGGTGTCTGATTCCATCTTATCTTCCATCTTGGGGTGGAATCGGCCTAAGGCGGCCCAGAAAGGGGGAAAGTTTAAAACCTCCTGATAATAAGATATTGCTTACCGGTTGAAGTAGCGAAACAAGAATCTTGAAAAATAATCAAGAATGCCAAACGAAGGCAGTCATCACTGGCTGACAGCGATTCAAGTTTTCGCGCGCTCTCGAACATCCAATCCTACGTCCGATCACGGTAAAATCTTCGCGGGTTCTCCGACATGTTTTTTTAAACAAGCCCTCAGGCTGTTCGTTTGTACATGTATTTATGGTCGTTTTCCAATACTCAACTTCATCTCCGTCTCAGGTTCGTCCCCAAAACCAATCCCCGGTTGTGGGCTTGAAGCGTTTAAATCAAATTGGATTATTGTAAGTTTTTGCTATCTTGCATCTTATTTGATGTTTTGTGGCACTGTTAGACTAATTAGTGCGCTTACAGTTTCAAAGTCAGGTAGTAAAAAACAGTCGAAGTCACAGATGGAGCCGAAGTTGAGGAAAACGGCCTAAGGTTTGTTGTCACTAGACTGGCTCTCGACCCGTACATAATCTACAGACGTATGATCTACCACTTGGTACCAGCTAGCTGCAGCGCAGCTCTTCCGGGCCGAGCGTACGTATGGTAGGCCCCCTAGAGCGGTATTACATCTAGTCCGTCAGTATAAGTAGCCAAATCTTTTGAGGCAAGTCGGGCTGAACGTTTTTCAGAAGTGACGATCACAGGTCTTTCAGTCTTAACATAAATGACATGAATTTCTCAGCTATCAGTGATTACGAATGCCACGGGAGGCACTTGCACATCGCCTTGGTGAATCGTAACAAAAATAAGCTTACATTACAAGTAGACGATGACGTACTGGACGTGGGCTGTGGTACCGGTGTAGAGACAAAGTCCATTGCAGCGGAAGTGAAAAGTGTGACGGGTAATTAGCCTCCATGCTATCCTTGTTACCATGGTAACTGCAGGGTGTCCGCATAAAAAGTATACCAAGATAAAGTTACTGTCATGGCATAGCTACTTATAGAGAAAAATCTCTAGGAGTAGGAAAGGCAGAATACATGTCCTCTTTCTTTGCAATGGTAAGAAATTACTATAAAGCTTGTGAATGTTATCAACACAGATATTAAGTGAACAAACTAGACCGATAAAGGGTAGGCTGGGCAATTCCATGAAAGTGCAACACAGTCGAAATTTCAAAATGCTTTTTCTCAAATATCTTTTTCAAAATTAATAAGACATATTTTGAATTTTCTAGAAATGAAAAAAAAATCTACCGGTAGGCCAGTAGTAGGGATAAGAGAGTTCTAGCGCAGCCCCCCATTTCCACCCTACTTCCATGCTTCACCACCTCCACAGTCCCGCGCCTGGGTCAAAGGTCGAGGTGAAGCGTGGAAGCAGGGTGGAAAAGGGGGGCTGCGCCAGAACTCTCTTATCCCTACTACTAGGCCTAGACCAATAAATTGTTATTAAAGTTACAGTGCTCTGAAGTTGTCACTACGTTTATGCCACCAATCGTAGGTAAAAACACAAAGTAATTCTTTTACATTTTTCATAAATCTAATGATATTCAATTTATTTGTGTGTTCAAAACAACAATTCCCCTTGTTTATTTTTAGAAAATAAATTTTATTTACAACTTTAAGCCACATAAAAGTAAATACATGCAATTGGTGAGCGCCCTTAAAAAAATCTTTTTTCCTCCTTTTTTCAGTTCAATATACTGTACATCTTTGCTGGATTGTAATATATTAAAAAAAAAGAGTAGTTTCCTCAATGAAATGAGTTTTATTTATCTTCTTTACAAAAGGGTGTTACACAGGCAAGTCATTCATTACAAAAGGAGATTGGGGTTGTCAGCCAGGCAAAAATAGGAGGGTTTTCTCAGAGAGGGTCATGGTGCTGTAGCTTTGTAAAGTGGAATCAGTATCTTATAGGAATGTTACAAAGATGTCAGATATGTGCATTGACAGGAATGATGGCCATGTACATGTAGAGGGCACAGCACATTAAACATGGTATGAGGTAAGTAGCAAAAACAAAGCAGATTAGATTGATTTAGGTACAGTCCTTATTTTCAAGAATGTGTTCTTAAAGTAAAGGCATTTGTTATTTTGTACACTTGCATAGTTGAGCCTCAAATATGCAAACTTTTCACATTGCCAATTTCAGTACCTTACATCAGTATAGTTAGTTTACTCATCTCTGTCAATAACACAACAAGCTGTATACCATTGCAAAGAGGACATGCTGCCCTTTCTAGAGATATATATCTCTTTTCATATATACACAATAGTTTTGCCATTACAGTAATTTTTACTTTGGTATACTTTTTATATGGACACACTGTATAGTAGAGTCACCTTGCTGACAGGTGGATTCTAACGATTCTAAAGTTTTTCAGACCCTCCCTTTCTAATCATTCCCAGTGTACCGTGACTATAAGTTAGTCCATCCTTCATGGTTTGATAGTCATCTTGACAAAGCATTTGACCTGCCCTGTGTCTGAAATGATCAAAGCAAGGCCTAAAATTAGTTAGATACACCATGGATACTCTAGATGACTACTGTTGACACAACTTAGTAAACAGTATGGTCATCTGATTTTTGCACTTCCAAGTCTTCTTCTTCTTCAGTACTGTATGCAACAACAGATTCACTGAATCCATGTATAGCCACGGGAGAAGACGTAGTGACACAAAGTTAATTTATTAAAGTCATTCAAAATTAGAACCAGTAGCCGAAATCACGTGACTAAGCTTCATTTCCTGAACAGGAAACTGAAGCAATCAATCAAGATACCTTTATAAAGATTTATTACAACAGGGGTATTTTTATCATGGCACAGTTCAAAGAGAACTTCAAAACAACCTAAGTAAAACATGGAAACATTTCAAACTACCTCTATGTACATTGTACATGTGCATGTAGTTGTTGTATTTGCAACTTACATGTATACCTGAGTGAAATCTCGATTACGTAGCTAGCTATAGAAAACAATTACACATCAGGGCTGGCAATTTTTTTTAATTTAAAGAAAAAGGAAGGATTTTTTAAAATTGAAATAAGATTTTTTGGTTTCAATCGAATTTTTAAATTTTATAAAAATTGAAGATAACTTGGCTCAATTATCTTACAAAAGCAAGCAAAGTAGCTGCATGTTTATTAAGTTTCTTTCATTTTTGTCTTTTGTAACAACATTAAACAAATTTGGATTCGAATAAGCAATTTAAATGGAATAATTTGATTGAATTGACAAACAACCATAAATATTGTCTAAATCCAGGTGTAATTCGGGCAGTATAGCACCTACAGGCACATGAACATGTACCTACATACTTCCCTCAGAGACAGGTGTATGTACATGTATAGTACATGTACATGTACCAAGGATGAATTGCGTACCAGTTTTAAACCATACTTTTAAGTTTTGACAAAAACTAGAGTTCACAAGAGTTTGTTAACAGAGTACATGTACTTATGCATGCATCACATGATTAATGAATGTACCGTATTTGTACAAAATGCTCAAAGATAAAACGTTGAGTACACTGAAACCTCTACCATGTCAAACTCTGGAGTGGCCAATTTAAATGAAGTGAAATTAAGTTATGATTGTAAATCTTTTACATTATATTTATTCACTGAATCTAAAAAGCTGGTTTAAATCGAAGTGGATTTAGCTAAACAAAAAATTCTGCCAACCCAGATTGTGTGTAACACGTGTTCTTTTATTCACCTTTTCGCTAAACTGAAAGGCTCACAGAAGGGAGGTTTGCTGCTTAAACTTGCAAAACCTGCAAAGGTTACATATCAGTTGAAAGGAATGTAAAAATTGAAACATTTTTGCTTTTTCTTACAAAAATTAAATGATTATGTTTATTTGAATCAATGATTTTTTTTAAATTTGTGAATTAAATCAAAGTGATTTAAATCAGCCAACCCTGTAACATATTTGGCATTTTTACACGATAACAATAATTGAAAAAAACTTACACTGGCACAGGATGAATCCTTTTCTTGTGTCATAGTTGCTCTCAATGAAACACTGAACAAATAATTTTAGGTTTGATATTCAAGGATTACAGACACACACACACATTCTGAAACAATTACAACACATTATGTAAACTCTGGAATTTTTGGTGAAAATCCATCCCTTCAGAAGTTTGGTCAGCATAAAATTGTATCAAAAATATCCGACACACTTCAAGTTATAACGTTTGTCAAAAGATCTTACATAGGCTCACAACTATTTTAAAACTCCAATTCTGTAAAGTTCAATATCGCAATCAAAAGCAGTTATCCGGCAATGGATTTCCTTCCATTGGCCTTTTTGGGAGCAGGTGGACACATTAGGAGGGCACTATTTGATATCCACTTCCTGCCAGGCCATTCAATGTTGATGATGCTGGGCCGGGATATTTATCATTTTTTCTTTTTTCAAAATTCTTTACAATTCCTAATTTTTTTTACAACTTTTTTTTTCAACAGAGGCCAAATTAGTGTGCAGCTGTGATGCGTGGCTCGCTTTTGTCCGCGGTGGTAATCCGCTCGCTCTAAATGCCCCAAACCGTGGTATACTGTTTCAAAACAAGGCTGGATTATCGCCACTTTTGAGAGTGAAAAAATATCGGAAATTTCCCGTAGCGTGGTCTTTTGTTCCGAGTACAGTTCCGAGTACTCCAATTACATGTATGTAAAAAAAAATCAGCAACATAATCCAAAAATTCATTAAGGTTTCATCATGCGTCCAACTCATTGAATCCAACGTTATTTTAAATTAGGCATTGACTCTTCGAAGGAGATGATAGCCTTTGCTCGTGCAAACAACTCAGCGCCAAATGTAACCTACAGTTTGGGAGATGCGCAAACAATTGGGGACTGCTCTGAGTGGCAGGAGAGATTTGACAAAGCAGTCAGCTTCTTTGTTCTTCACTGGTGTCCGGACCATGCTATGGCACTCAGGAGCATCCTGGCCTGCCTCAAGCCCGGAGGTGAAGCGCTGTTCATCGTTTGCAATAGGTCTTCTTGGGTCCCCGAGTCAGTTCAGTTCGTTCAAAACCACATCAAATGGAGTACATACGGAAAGGTATGTTTGTGCGGGGTAGCCTCAATTTAATTATTAAAATGCATCTCAAAAGCTATACCTTTGTGTTTCTTCAACCTTATTTTAAATTCTTGTTTCTTTTTGAGTATTTTCTAAGTATTTTGTGTGTTTTTTAATGCTGAGAAATATTTTTACATCCATGAGCAAAACTAGATCATTCCGGAAGAAAGCCTCAAAATGTTGCATTGGTTTCTGCACAAAAAACTGCTTCATTTTTTAAGAGATTTTTTTGTTTTTGCGTATTCATTGTTGGGTAGGTAAAAAGCAACCAACCCTTTTCTCAAAAACATTTTTATTGACTAAATTCTTGGTTTCAACCTGGACAGAAAAACCTTTGTACTGAAATCTGTCTTCTCTGGCTGACATCACAATAACAGTGCCCTCTGTTGTCCAGGAAAACATGGGCATTCGTGAATGTTTTTAATTAAACATTGCACTCTTCAGTGCAATACTCTTTCAACCGAAGAAGTTTCATTTCATTTATTATTTCGCCGGTCAATACATTAAAATGACAAAACAAAAAAGCGGCCCTGCCGGATTGCTAATAAGTTAACCTAATAACTATCTGGTAGCTCTCCAGGCACATTTACAAAGTTACAAAACAGAAAGAAAAAAGCTTTAAACATACAGGGACAATCAATTATAAAATAGAATACAGGATAAAAATTTAAAACATACACTATACACTCGGACGAACAGGAAACAAAACAATTACATGTACATTATAAACACTCAATCCTAAAGAAAAACAAAATCAAAATCCATACAGAAACAGGACTCTCCCACACCCCACCCAATGAAGAAATATACTTTGTATGATTTGAAATAAATAACGTAAAAGACCAAACTGGAAACGGAACACAGATTACAAAAATAGCAGAAGTCTGTCGAATAATTTATACATACATAGAGGAATTTGACATTGCAAAAAATTGTGACGAATGATGTTATCGCTGCTACACTTTTACGGCAATGCAGCACTGTTTTCCACAATTGGTTATCGTCTCAAATAATAAGTGATAACGTAATGACTTATTCTTTCGTTGCACGCTGCCGCCATTATAGTCATGCAGAGCCTTGATCTGGCTGTTTGTAAAATCTGGTCACAATCGCTTCAACGTAGGTTGCGCTCGTTGATCTCCATTTTAAACTGGAGATCAATGGTTGCACTACACCAAATACGCGCCCATATAAAACGATGCAAAAACGAGCCAAATAGCGCCGCCTGTTTACTCTCGTGAAGAAATCGGTCTTGTTGTTTTCACTGGAAATTCAAGATTATGGCCAGAAGATCACTTTTCGTTTCAAATTTATGGGGATTAGCCACGAATCTTTTTTCTTATTCGCCTTTCCCCGAAAATAACCCCCAAATAGCAGTAAGACTTTGTGCTTGGCTCTAAATGTAGCCGCCCGCCTCTATTCAAAATACCTCCTGATGTCTTATTGTAGAAACCCTGTGGGATCACAAAATATTAATGAGCTCGCTCGCAGAAATACAACTAATTGGTGGAATGCACCCCGTAGCTTTTCAAATGTTGTCCAACTATGTATTAGAGCTTACGCACCACGCACAGAATTACGAAGCATGCATACACAGGAATGTGTGAACCGGCTTGCGTAAAGATCGAGAATGAGGCTCTGTGTGCCAAGAACGAATTGTCATCTTCTTGGTTCTCACCGTACAGTCAAATAACTTTATCCCATAGAAAAAAATAATATAACCACGAATATATATATATATTTTTGCAGCGATTGATTGCAATGATTTCTGTCTAGAACAGTATATTTGGAGTCGTCCAGCAGTGAGATTGAACCATTTCTTTTCAGGACTTCAAGTCTTCCTATCAATTTTGGAATATGTCCGTCTCAGAAGCTGAAAAACTGCTGGCGTCTTGTGGTTGGAAAAACGTACGCTGTGAGCTCCAGCATCACGGCCAAATAACGGAAGAACCCACAAAAGGCAAGATTAAATGTTTCAGATTATTTGGGGGGGAGGGTGTCCAAACTTAATAAAGAAAGTATCAAACTGTGTGACAATTTACCCTATCAGTTTGAGGATCTTCTGATGCTGGGCTGAAAAAAAGTTGCCAAAATTTTTACATTCTGCACATAATCTTCAGTGTTTAATCTTTTTCCTTGTGAAAGTTGATGCCAGATATGACACAAAGCAATTACATGTATAACTATTAACATAAGAACTTTCAGTTAATTGCTATTTTATTAAACAGAAAAGAAAAATTCAGTCTGCAGACATTGGGTAGTTGCTACACAGAGTGGGGTAAATTGTTCTTCACTTCGCAGGCGAGGGGGTCCAGAACAGTATCTGGACCTGTTCGCTGAACTTTGCACATAGGTAGGGTTTTTGAATTGATTAGAGAGTCTGTGTACCACAAAAGAGCATGTATAGACTTTTTGTAGCTAAAAAGTCCTCGTTGCCTTTGTCACCTGTCACTTTTTCCTTTTGTTTTTTCATCCGCTGTTAAGCAATGATAAAGAGTGGTCTAGGGATCTCAGCGCAAATACCGGAATCAGAGATGGAGGAATACCTTCGAGACATGTGGCAGTGGACATTGTCACAATACGGGGACTCGTCCAAGCCTGGACACGTCCGCATTCCAGCAGAAATTTTCATCATTCAGGCTTGCAAATCTTGCTGAGATATATTAATTCAGCACTCGCTTTCTTCGAAATACTGGGGTGATTGGGCACCGCGTGGTGGTTTGTAGTAGTCTATCTTTCTCCTTTTTTGGATGATAGTTCTCTGCAGCTTTTCTCAGAGAAAGTACACTTTATGAACTTGAAACTTAAGACGAACATCAACCCCGATCCCTAGATGTAAATACAAACACATGGCATTGTCAGGTATCAACTTGTTAACGATTATCTACTTGACATATCTCATGAACTGATATAGGTGTATCATATTTTAGGATCTGACATATTTTGAGTGGGGCAACAGTTTTGTCTGTGATCTTGAAGTCGTTTAACCTTTGCTTTGGGAGTAAATGGAGGGTCACAGCTCAGGGTAATTTTAAATGCTCTAAGCAAGGATATTGACGTGGAACCTCGAACAAACATCAACGTTAATGCCGAGGTGGGCGTGCTTTTATGACTTACTCCGACGTCATATAACTGGAGTAACTATACATAAGATGAATATCTGTGTCATGACTGGCTCCCTTTAGTGTCATTTTGTGTAAGTCAGTCCCCCAAGGCTTCTCTAAGTTCCACGGTCGGGTAATGAACAGATTGTAGTCATTTCCCTTCCCCACTTGCCGACACAGATTTACGCCACCAACCATACATCATTTAAGTACTCGAAGCCTAAGTCAGTCATTATAAATGTTGCTTAGTTAACGAAATGGCAGCATTTTCCAGAATCTTCCTGTCTTAAAACAATTCCTACACAACAAAGTTTCGATAACATTACCACCACAGCCCACTCATGTCTCAGTATGTAACGACATCATTTTACGCTCGACAATACGGTCACAAAACACGAATTTATACTACAGTGAAACAATAAATCATTAAAATTGTCACACTGCACTACTGGCAATTTAGGATACTTGTACCTGCCAGTAAATTTTGTTCATTTTCAACAACTTACAAATTTGATACTTAATATTAGAGTGGGGTTTCTTCCCCGTATAATATATTAAATATGAAATCAAGTATCTGCAAAAAGAAGTAACTTAAGCGAATTCCAGTACAAGCCTGTAACTACTTTATGGCACATTGAAAGCTTTTTGTCCATTTTTTCCCCTTTTCAGTACTATTTCAGCTAAGACAGTGAAAATATTCAGCATTAAGGAAAAACGAGGTGCTTTATGTCAGGCACGTGATGCATGTCGGAGCTGCCTAACCAGCTTAAGTTAAGATTCTGCCCCTTAATATGTTCAAGTGGTATTTTTTTTGTGATAAAAAGGGGTCGCAATTATGTCAGAAAAGTAATGGTAGGAAGGTGACATAATATAGTATTTGAATATAGAAATTTGTAGTTTCAGTAACAAAATTTTGCACCAATCGCCAGAATGAGATGAATCGTTTCTTTCCTCCCCTGGTGGGAGCTAGGGATAAACAAAAAGTAGATACAAATTTGTTAGTTAAATGTTAGACAAATGGAGGGGAAATAATGAACGCTGTAATATGTCTCATTTAATATACAACAACAAACATGTTTCCTTACAGAATTGTTTTCCATAGTTTAAGCAATGGTTGTGTGGGTTTGCGTGACTGTACGTTTGTTTGCTTGCTCGGCTTCGACGTATGCCCAAACGAGTGGCTCTTGAGCTAAAATACATTGCTAAATACCTGCTCCAAAATGTCTGTGTTGATTATTCCACGCCAAAGAGTGGCTCTTATTATTAGGATCAAATACAATAAACTGCTTAGTATCGGCTCAAAAATTGTTGTCCATTCTTTCGTTAAATGTACCTCATTAAATTACAGACATTTATATGATGAACTGTCTCAACAGTACTCAAAATAGGAGAACTAATTTTGAAATGCCATATAAATACAACATTTTGATGAAAGGGTTCGTCAGAACTATTATACACCTTACAGATGTAGCCTCATGAACGTCGCTCCCTAGTGCCTGACATATGGTGAAAGAACCTCTCATTCCCTGCTTTTCAAACGTCCATGGCTGGCAAGTCGTCCTCCCAACTCCCCTTATCCCCCTTCCCTCAGTTCCTGGCAAATTTTTTTTATAATACGCCACTGACATGCCAAAACCCATTTTGCTACACTGTGATTAAATTCAAACAAAGCCTCACGGAATAATGTCAGGATAAGTCAACATTCATCATGATGTCTGAAAGGTGTGGAATGGAAAGCTTGATTCGGGTAATGTGATGTCGACAGATTGTACAAAGGACTTTTTCAGAGGCAGTACATGTATTTATAAACGTTATTTACAAATGAAACCAGATAGCTACACTCTAAGCAATGGTCCAGCTTACCATCGATAAGTGAGTGATATCATCTTACGATAAGCATTACCCCCCCGGCCATCATGACTCTTTTCAACCGATGAGGGGGTGCTTCTGTTCGAGACGGATTCCTACAGCATGCGCACAACTTGGCCAAAATAACCCTTTATTTCAGGATTTTTTTTTTCTGAGACATCCAGAGCAATACTCTCTGTAACATCTTTCCCTTTCGGCTGCGTGCAGAGGACTACAAGCTTCGTCTATTTACTACGATCCTAGGCGAGTGTTGCAATTTGGCCTGGTCGCAGCATGCCGTTACTACGTATACCTCCATGCAGGTATTGTACAAACGGGGGAACGACGTGCGCTACTTTCCTGGTGGTGTATGAAGGGCATATAAGTTTGCAGACTCATCATCTGCGATGCAGAGTAGGTGCAAAGGTTGCTGCCGGGTCCTGGTGTTTGGTTGGGCTGCCATAGACTTGAAGTGTGGGGCAAGGGTCACGATTTAACCAAAAGAAGTGGCCTACTCCGCAGCCGAAAGTTGATGATTTTCTGTAAATTGATCCGCGGATCAGCGTAAAAAGCCATTGTACTATGGTGCTGCTATGCGCGCTTTTAAGTTATACGTCCAGCCTCATAAAGTTCTCGCCCTGTTGCGTCAAGATTTACCACTGATTGTGTGATTGATTCAGAGCGAAAAGACTCAAAAAAACTCCGACAGAGATATACACAGAATTAACTTAATCGTTGACTTATGAAACGGTTACCGTTTCGTCCGCAGGTTTGTTTGTCTGATGCCAAAGGTTTGGAAGGCGAAAACATTAAGGGTCACTGATTCGATGGTTTGATAGTCCGAATCGACAGCAGAAGGCTAACAAGTCCAATCGACACAAGGGTTCAGTGATCCTACCTGACATTATGAAAGATCCATGGGAACAACGACTCCAGTTCAAACTGCTGAACCTGAGCATCGGGCGCTTTTCAGACTTCTTAACGCTCAGCCTGGTCAACCTCAACAATATGGACTGTACTTGAATATTCAGACAAACAGTTTTTCATGTTATCGCACTAAGTGCTCCTAAGTATTCAAAAGATAACCTGTTGGTTCAGAGAATCGGACCTTCGCATTATCGATCTGACCCTGTATGAAACACTCACTTTGCCGAATGGAAGAGACTATACATGGCCAGATCTTGATGTGACAAAAAGTAACAATTCACTTACATCAGTTATGTCTGCAAAGGTGCAGAATTCAGTCACAAGCACTGCAAAAATGACACCAGAAGGCCAAGCATCCAGAAAGACGTATCGCAGCTACTAGTGGCATCGCAATTAACTCCTGAAGTTACAAAATGCCAGAAACAGCAGTGTAAACACATGCTCTGCCTGCTGACCCAAATAGGCGAAATGAGGTTGGATTTGATGATTCAAGTTGATATAGTGAGTTTGTACTGAAAATGAGACTGCCCGCTTGGATATGTGGGACATGAATGAGGGGGTTCAGGGGATCGGGAAAAAATGGGTAGGGTTCCTAGGTCTATTGAGAAGATTTGATGGGCTGGTATTATAACTGCTAACTTAACCGGAATAAAGCATATATCAAGCCACAAAATTTGACTTTCAATGAAATGTACACGTACCAGTACATTCAAGTGATTTACGATATAAAACCTGAGGATCTTTAGCCAAGGCAATGATGAAAATAATTCGATTGAAAAGTGTGGTCTTGAAATATTAACTTTATGAGCGTGAGTTTACTAACAGTCCTACGCTACCACAAGTGATTTCTGTAACTTTCAGCTAGATCCGTAGTAACCCAATAGGCCAATTGCGCCTGCTAAGACACGTGACCTATAGTAGGTCTATAGCCTATGTAATATTTCTGTCTATCCCTGCACGATATCCCACAGAACGGAATGTAAATAATAGATTATTTACAATATTTGATTCCTTAATAGTTTTCATAAGAGACGAGCTGATTCAACATTATTTTGAGGGCGGGTATACCTATGATGAAATCTGCTGTATACTCCAAATTACACATGACTTCAGTTGCAGGTTGGCTCACAGAAATCTTTTCAACAGTAACGTTACTTGTTAGCCCATAAATAATGTTGATGTGCTGGACAACCTGTTCTCATTGGTCTATCCGCCATGGCATACACGCCCACAAAAACTAACACGTCATATTTTCTGAAACTTAAACCAAGTGGTAATTGCCCCCTAACAATGCATTTAATAAACAGTTTGTTATCCCCAGCACGTCAGTATTTCTGGATTTCAAGGTGAAATTGAGAGGACAAGATGGAATATCTGTATCGGTTGGCAGATTTCTTCCTGGAATTTGATGAAAACAAGTCGGCACATTTTTACAGTATGCAAATTAGAATAACACTGTGGATAAGTTGGCAGGAACATTTTCGCTGAAAATGTTTTTCCCAAAAAACACTTAGTTGAATTCTCAGAGAGGTGATATTTTCTTGTCAAGGGGCAGGGGTAGTCTAACATTATTGGAATTAATTATGTGACTAGTATATGCTTTGCAGGTGGGATTTGTACTTGCCTTATTCGGAAAAGATCTTTAGAAATGAATGGAATCATCACATTGTCATTTGTTAAACCCCGGCTTTTGCAGGTCCTATGCAACCCATTTGATGGGCGACGCACGACGGGCGACGCACGACGGCAGATATGGAATTCCATAGGGATCAGTGATCGCGATCCAGATCCGTGTGAAATAAACAGGCCATTGCTGTTCTAACTCAGTATACCACTGGTCCTTTTCTGCCTTTCCTAAAATGGTCTGATACTGTTACACAGGTTTTATTTAACATGACAGTTTTAATTGCGTTGGTATAATTAATCAATCGAACATAGGTTCGCGTTGATATCAGTTAGGACGCTGATGAAAGAGCGAGTCTTCAATCTCAACCTTGTAACCGCATACCTAACAACCGACCCACCTACCAATACATGCAGTAGCATAAAATTTGTGCCGGAGATTGGGGGTGGGGGATTGGGAAAGAGGTGGGGGGAAATGACTTACCCTGTCATGAAAATTTGAAAAGCGGGAGGGGTGGAGGAGGCGTTGGCACCATATGACTCCTTAACCCTAGTGTCAACGGCGCGGTGATACAGATCGACAAATTTCTTCAAATATGGTCACAACTTTTTTTTCATTTGGTCAACTTGGAAAAGATTTTAGGTGATCCTCACCCCAGGCACACACCACAAGCCTGTAAAATCCCACTGGCCAGACCCTAACCACTGCCGAGTTAAAATTCTTGAAAAATCAGTCACCCCAAGGAGCCCATATGGTCACCAGCAGGAACTGGATCTCTTTGTTTACAGACATGTGCTCACTGGTCGGCTGTTTGGGTTGCGACCTGGTATTACTTCCACAGCAGAATAATTGAATATAGTTAGAGGGGAACTCAGGGATGTATTAGCTACCATAAAACAGTCGTACAGAATCAGGCATGACCGGGAACTGACCGGTGATGAGAATCTCCACGTGGTGACAACAGTTCTCGTTTTGGGGCGTGGCTTCCCCGGAGCTCAGTTTTCATAATATTGATGCACATCTGTAATATGTATTTTAAATTCAGAATAATGAAATTTGCGAAAGATTCCCCGTATTTTATGATTATGTCCTTTGGTTTCGCTTGCCGGTATAGACAAAGATTCTGCATTCTTCAGCCCCCCCCCCGTTCTGTCCCCCCAGACAATTTGCCTGACTTGTCTAGGATAATGTGTCTCCCCTCTGCCCTTCTTGCACAACGGAGATGATGGTCTCCAACGCACAGAGAATCCTCCCCCCCATTTTCCCGGAAGTAGGCCTAAGTCCCCACTCATCTTACGCAGCTTCCTTATGTTAACTAGAAAACAAACCAGACACAAAAAAAATCAGATGTCCTTGATGAAACAATTTTATTGTTTACATCTACGGAAAAATTGTTTTCTTTTGCTGCGCCCATATCCAGTCTCCGTACCTGACATGTTAACCAGTGCCGATGTTCTAAATCTCGAAAACTGGTCAAGTCATTTCCAGGTCAAGTCGTCCCAATCAAGTCGTCCCCCATTAATGAAACCCTGGTCATGTCGTCTCCGGGTCAAGTCGTCCCCGCACTAGTTCTTACAAGTGATATCCGTGCGTGTGATTTTCTTTTTCTTTTTAGATACATCAATCACACGTAGAAGAGAAAGAAAAACAAGGCAGAAACTCGTACATGTACTCATTCATTCACAATTTTCATTCGTTTCATTTTGACCATTTGTGTGTGTAAAAATAATGGGGAACGACTTGACCAACATTATCAATCTGTACCCCCCCAAAGAAAACTGGTAAAACTGCCGATCCTGACTGAAGGAGGTCCCTATTTAGTTTTGTTCTCCTCTGTTGACTCCATGTCTTCAGTTCGTGAGTCCCACAGACCCCGTTTCACTATCATGTTACATTACAGTGGATGTCTATACTTTTTCATGACCACTTTTAAGCAGTTATCGTCAGTAAATTTTGAATTCATGCATGTCATGACATCTGTGAAATCCCTTGAATACCGCAACACTTGTGAAATACCATTATTACAGTAAATTCCTTTGAAGGCTGTAATGTGAAAGCCTGTGAACCCGTATTAAAGAACTCAAGCTCATTATACACAATTCGTCAACTTAAACTTTGAACTTTAATTGAGCTCAGTCAATAAAGAAATGTTTATAGAGCAAGCAACCGAAAAGCGCCACAGTAAAAATTCTACTTGATACAAGATGACAGACACGAATGTGGTAGACAACATACAGCTCGGCGAATCAGTTTCAATCATCAGCCATGGCAGCAGACGATCCAATACCAGCTCCAGACATTCAAACACCGAGCTTCTTCGTATTGCACAAGAGAGCAGAACTACAAGTACGATCTGCAGCTATTGATCAAAAATCATGAACTGGAGCTGTCAAGACGCTCACTAAAACTGGAGAACCAACGACTCACGCAACGGATGGAGATCAATCGCCTTGAATTCGAAAGACAAGCCGAGTGGTTAAAACCTCAAACAGAAGTCGATGTGAGCAGTGCCAGGCTACAAGTTCTCAACAAATATGACGGCAAACTTTCTCAACTGAATCCATCCCCACTTATTGATGTGAATGACCTCCCCCAGTAATAGATGGGCCATTCACTGAGGCAGTTACTGAGAGTTCACCGAATGATGGACAGCAACGTCCTGAGACTGTTGTCTGTGATACATCTAACACTAACGAAGACGATGCCCCCCTTGTGACTCCGCCCCCTGCAATGATAGCCCCTTCCCTCGAGTTTACTTCCCACACCAGGACATCGACACATGTATGCAAAGCAGAGCCACCTGTTGCAGTTCTTCAAAATCAGCCAAGTGACACTTCAAGATACGATGTGGCAAGTGCCATAACAGCACTAGCAGACGTGCTCACAAGAATAGAGGAGAAAATGCCCAAAAGAGAGTCTGAAATCTTCAAAGGCAACGTGTTTAATTTTCCTGTATGGATGAACTCGTTCTCTGTACTTGAGGAGCAGCGCTATCCATGTGTAACCGACCGCCTGTACTACCTAGGCAGATACACCAGCGGTGAAGCCAGAGAGTGCATCAAGGGACTCCTTGCCCTGAACAATGACAGCGCCTACCACACGGCAAAGAAACTTCTGACTGAGCGATATGGTAACAAGTTGCTTGCAGCAAATACCTATGGAAAGGGACTTCGTATTCCGTACGATTTCCGTTTCCAATGTGAGTCAGCTGTGTCAACTTTAAGCCAATTGAAAGTTCTTGATGATCCAGCTGAGCACAAGAAGATCATAGAGAAAATACCAAAGTAAGTCCAGTAAAGATCGTTTCGTTTCGTTGATCAGTGGATGTACGACTAGCAAGGTGTCTACTACAATATGCTTGATCCAATCATAGATGAAAACCAGCTACTTAGAGTTGGTGGACGCATAAAGCGTGCCTCACTACCTAAAGACATCAAGCATCCCATCTTGCTACCACGTCATGGTCATGTAACTGACCTTCTGATCGAATATTGCCTAATTCAATGAAGCCATTCTGGACGTAGGATGACCCTAAATAAGATTCGACAAACCGGATTTTGGATAGTTGGCCCCAGTGTGTGTGATCTGCCGCAGGCTCAGAGATGCACCATGTAGGCAAAAGATGGCTGAACTACCAAAGGACAGACTGGATCCATCCGCGCCATTTACATACAGCGCGGTTCATTTCTTTGGCCGCTTTGCTATTAAAGAAGGAAGGAAAGATCAGTATCGAACTTTCTTTCTGAATGCCTACCGAAAGTTCACTTGCAGAAGAGACTGGTGAGACAGCTATGATCCGACTGAGGTACAAACTTCGTTGGTGGAAAAAACAAACTTGACCACGTTCTTACCGAGATGGATTCGCCCAAGATTTCTCAAGAGCTCCTGAAGGACAACTGTGACTGGGTAAAGTTCAACATTAATTTTTCCACCGCTAGTCATATGGTAGAAGCCTGAGAGCAGATGATTCGTTCAATCAAGAACGCCTTCTCAGCCTTGTCGGCAACGTAGGCAACAATTAGATGATGAGCTGTTGAGGACCCTCATGACTGAGGCCGAAGCAGTTGTAAACAGTCGACCCCTCACATGCGTCGACACAAGGGCCCCAGATATCCCAGAACCACTGACACCGAGTCAACTCCTGACATTGAAGGAAAGAGCAGTGCTTCCCCCACAAGGAGTCTTCGTTCAACAAGACGTCTATTGTGGACGTAGATGGCGTAGAGTTCAGTACCTCGCCAACCAGTATTGGTCACGATGGAAGACCGAGCATCTGTCAACACTGCAAGAGAAGAAGTGGACAAGTCCTCAGAGGAACCTTGGTGAAGGTGACATACGGCTATGATGATGAATGACTCACTTCCAGGATGCCAATTAGCTCGCATCGTAGAGACGCATCCTGGACTTGATGGTCTGACTAGGAAGGTCAAACTCCAGGTGGGTCAATCCATTATTGAGAGACCAGTCAACAAACTGATGTGGCTTATGCACCAAGGCGTCCCCGACGTGGAGCAAAACAACAAATGAAGTTTCATCTAACTTCGACATCACAAGCCAGCTTGGATGCTTCATCAGTGACTGTATTCATGTGCATGCGTTTTTCTTATCCTCTTAGTAGTATAGATTCTGCGTAGTACTTGGATATTAACCCTCTCGTCAAGTTTACAGACATTTTCAAGCTCGTGTTACCTTCATTTTATCTGTTGACAAACTGCTGATTATTAATTAAGAGTAATTTGAGATATCAAATTAGGGGAGCCATGTGACGCCAGCGGCCTACTACGTACATTCCTGCCTCATGGTGGCGCTGTTGCGCGAACTATACTTTTTCATGACCACGTTTTTAGCAGACATCGTTAGTAAACTTTGACTCAAAGAACCCTGAAGTTTTTTCTCATAACCCGACCTAAGGACAGAGGTAACCGAATATTTATATATTTTATGAATCACGGAATTAGTTTTAACGTTAATTTGAGCGAATTAACAGTGATATCTGTAGTATTTTTAAGGTAAATTAGCGGTTCCACAGGACCATTTTTTTTTACAGTGTGTTTGTCTAATGATATTCCATCGATGATACACATGCACCGTACCTTACGTCATCTTGGATTTGCCCCCCTTAAACAGTGGATGTAGATTCTTATATAATTTTAGGCTTTATAGTATCGTGAACTTATTTCTTGCCATTTATAAACCAGATGATTTGTGGATCAAGTTATGCAGCATTTCTAATCACTCCACATGTTTATTGTACTTTGAGATGTACTTATGCATTTTTTCTTTCGTATTTATATTCCAGTTTTTACGTGAACCGCAGTGAACTATCGTCATCCATTATGAACTATTGTGATATCTGTGAATGTGTGAAACATCGCGACACCTGCGAATTCATGAATGCCTTGACATCTGTGATGATCCCCTGGATACCAGAACACTTGTGAAATCCCATCATTGCCTTGAATTCCTGTGAAGGCTGAACCTGTATTAAAGAACTCAAGCTCATTATACACAATTCGTCAACTTGAACTTTAATTGAATTCGACAATCAAGGGAGCTTTATAGAGTAATCAACCGAAAACCGCTACAGTCACTATACTGACCGATATGTTGATGCGCGGTCAACCATGGTCCGTGGGTCATCCATACTAAGATGTAGGTTCATGTGCCATTCGCTCTTTGCACGTTGCCGCTATCTTGCAGCTTTACACAATCAATCTGGCCGGTTCATTGATTCTCTTGTATGACTACTAGACTTAACTCAAGTCGGGATCTCTCTGACGTCTTCGCTTCTGCTTTGGATACACATCGAACGAGACCGCGCGCCGTTGCTTGCTTTGCGCCCTCCTGTGTCTACTTATTACGGTGAGTTCAAACCCCGACTTGACGAATCTGCCAACCGTTTGTACACAGCCAGTGGCCTCATCTAACAAAAGTAGTAGCAGCCAATCACATTGCTGGACTTGTTTTTACGTTTTTCACCGACAATGCAGGTATGAAAAACAGTCTACAATTCTGACCACTATGTTTGGTGGAAATTCCATATACATTATGCAAGATCATGTCGTTCCTATGCAGTTATGAATAACTACATGACACCGACAGGGGGTCCGATTGGCTTAATCAGTCAAGTCGTACTTACTGACTGGTGACGTATGACACACGTTGTACACTAAAGGCTTAGGGCGCTTAACCTGACGTAGAGCGGAGTTGCTCCCATGGGGATCCAATTTTTTCCAATTACGTAATTGAAAAAAAATTCGGCCAAATGCAAAAACCTCCTGTTAATTTGTCTCTCTGTAGATGCTGAACAGCCTAGTTTAGTCACCTTTAACATGGGGACTTCCCCTGAGCTGAGTAATTCTTTTCCAGAGCCTGCCTCCAGCCAAGTCCCATGGGGATTGTATGTAAATATCTAAGCCACATGCTGATAATGGTTATTGACAAACAAGTGCCTGGGCAAGCCCGGGCCTGTTTTATGTCAATGGTCGGTCTCTCTGTTGTGTCTTTGAGCTGTCTAGACAGCTGTCTGAGTAGTTTCACTGCGTAGGGGGGTGTCAATTTTTTGTTGATTGTGGTGGGACCCCTTTGACTGGAAAAAGGGTACCGTGACCGTACTCTGACCTTTTTTGTGCGGGTTTTTTATTTGTAGGCACTTGGGGATACCCTCTGATCAATTTAAATGCCAGTAGAAGGGAATGTGGATTTGGAAAGAGGGCTATAACGACGGGATCTCAAGTGTATCCTGTCCGAGCATTAACCCTAAAAAGTAGCGAGCTGCAGGGCCGAGCGCGACGACAGTGTAGTGCGTAGCGGCTGAAGGGGGATGGCTGAGGAAAAGCAACGTAAGTCAGACATGATTCAAGTCTATTATTTACGGAAGCCGGATAGTGCCAGGGTGAATTTTTTTGCGTAGGGGGTGTAAAACTTGTTTTGACAAATTATGTGGCGGCCGCCACATGATTTTGCAAATATTTTTTATGCATGGGGGTGAATAATTTTTTCCCATGGGTGTATACATTTCTTGCGCATAGGGGATGAATATTTTTTACATGGGGGGTGTAATACTTTTTTTGACAAATCATGTGGCGGCCACCGCATAATCATCTAACGGCCGCCACAGAATTTGTCAAAAAAAAGGTTATACACCCCCCCCACACACACACACACAAAAATTCACCCTGGCCCTATCCGGCTTCCGTAATTATATGACGAGCTGCCAGTTCAAGGCTCTCGCCTGCATGCCTAAAACAGCAGCCTGCGAGTGCAAAGAGCGAACGTAGGCCTACCCCACGACGTTTACTGCGATTTGGTTCGGCAAGGTATTTCTCTCTGTACAGGTGTATGCAATACTATCAGTGTCCCAAATGACAAGGCACTGCTTTATTTGGGTGTGTTCGTGCGGTTACTCCTGTTAACACGAGTAGGACACGTTTTACAGTTGGGTTCAAGATAGGATGAAATTCCCCGTTCGTAGCGCTAGCGAGGCTCCCGCTCGCTGACCCGCGGGTCGCACTCCAGCCGCTCGTGCGCTCAGCTCGGGAAAGTCAGAAGTATCCATATACATGTACATGTACTTGTGTTAACACGGGTACCTTGCTCGAACGCAAGTCAGTGCCTACGAGTATGAGTGCATTATTGGAAGCAAATCAGGAGTAACGGTTATTTTCAGACGGGTATCGAGGTCTCGGGCCATATAGTCTCGGTCGTGGACTTCCAGGTCTCGATACTGGTCATGTGTACATATATGTAATATAATTCTGTATTCATAGCGCATATCAAGGGATGAAAGAAACTGAGATTTGAGGCAATAAAAAAATCCAGTGTGACTGTCACCCAAATCCATTTATTATCACTCAATATTTGGCCTGAAATTACACTCGAGTTTATAGTGGAAAATTAATTCGTTATTATTACGAATTAATTTGGTGTTTTGGCTTACTGATTCGTTACTATGAATTAGTAAATCGTTATTACTGATTACTACTAAAGTTACAGAAGTTGCTTTCATACAACCCATTGGCCGCACAAAAACGCGAACGACGTCCGCAAAGTGACATCACGTCCCACCTGCGTGATGCCCTGTCCAAAATCAATGGCTTTGGCTAGAAATTACGCAAGTGCTTGTAACCCAACCGCAAACAATAATTAGTAATTCCAAACAACGAATTAGAAATTTGAAATAACCAATTAGCTAATTAGTAAATCGAAATAATGAATTAGTAATTCGATATTAGACACTCTGAATCCGTTATTACGAATTACTAATTCATCATAACAAATTGGCAACTCGTTACGAGTTAGTATATATATGCAATTCAAAATGACGAATAAATAATGTAACAAATTAGTTTCCCACCAAATTTTTTATTTCAGTGGCAGGACTGGACATTCGTACCGACTGACCCTTTCACCCATTGCACAAAAATAATTATGTGAACGTCGAATATCCATATGAAACCACTTACTTTCTCGTCGTCATCTATTTTCAAGCAGTTGCAAGGGTCACCAATTCCATTCACAAGTCACTCCACTGTTACCTCCTTCTTTCTTCAATGGACATTTCAGCCGAAAAGTCCGTGTGTATACTAGGACCAATATCCTAACACCCAAGGTCACATTTAGGTATGGTTGACCCACGGACAATTTGGTTGACCGAGCATCAATACCGGTCACCAGTACATGTATAGTCGGACGGACCCTATGAGGAGGTATCAAATGTGGTAGACACATACAGACCGTGCATATGTGCAGTGAAGGCTGATACTCGCAGGAAATCAAAAAGACTACCTTTGAAACGGTCCTTTAAGTGTTGTTGTCGTTACAAAAGTGCGCTTTCCTTCAATTACTTTAATCCAGGCTTGTGAAGTGAAGGAATGACGTCGCCAACGGGGAGAAAAGTAAGTACACAACGAAAACGACCTCTTACGGCAGTTTTGACTCGTCTCTATTGGGTACAGTTTGGTTCAGGTTTTTACAGTTAGTGCATACGACTGAAGACTCGCTACATTGTAGTTAACACAAGTCATGGAGACAGGCTTAGATTCGTGAAGGGGACCTGGAGTCAATAGTGGAGAAGTATACACAAAAATGAAGACCTCCGTCTGTCAAGATTGTGGCAGTTTTGACTTGTTTTGGCTGTATAGTATGGCAAGGTTGAGAGTGAGGACCGTATAGACTGGATTTAGACGCGTAACCGGAGGAAGAGTCAGTAGGCTTAAAGTTTATGCTGACGTCACTTGGGGTTGTGAAGAAGATCGCACAAATTATGCAGTGTATGAGACCGAGGACTTAGGCTAAACTACAAAGATGCTTGCGACTGGTGAACAAATTTAACGGGGATTGAAATGTTCTGTGTGCCTGTGAATATTCAGGCTATGCACATGAATAAGCTAAGCTGCCATGTAAATTCAACGCCGCGCCGTATCGATGATACAATACATGTATTATGGATAATTTACATGTATGTGTTGTTTGTATATCAGATACAGTGAAATGCATTACCTATGTGTCCAACTGTCTGCAAAGGTCAGACTTTAAAAAAAATCCTAGGGGCCTGCCCCCTCTCAGAAAATTTCCTTAATCTTCCCTTCCCAACGGTCATATGCCGTGTTGCCTCGGGGAAAGAAAATAAAAGATGACAAATTCAATAGATGTAACAATTACGAAACCACTCGAAGAAATAAATGATTCCCCTGTCCTGCAAACTTACACACTTCATTTTGTTGCCAGGACGTGAACTCCCAAGATGGTGGCTATGGCTGGTTCCTGACCGCCTTGGCGTTCCTTACTGGCTTGATTGAAATTGGGACATTCAAAAGCTTCGGAGTCTTGTTGCTTCCCGTTCAAGAATCGTTACAGTGTTCAGTTACAACACTGGGTACTGCTTTTGCTGCTGCCCACACAGTGGGCTATGTTCTGAGTAAGAAACGGACTGATTTCTTTCTGAGCCTGATGTGTTCTTTCACGCACAGACACGTGTTCGATTGGGTGTGATCACTGAAATGAAATAGAATGTAGTAGTAAGAATGCGAAGCGGAAGGAGTTTAGATTTAAATAGGTCTATGCTGCCGTGTCTAAATTAATATTCCTGGTTTTTCGTATAGTTGGTACATGTAGATCACGACTTTGCGAACCAGATGGCAGTCAGTTCGACAAATTCGTTGTTTGAAAGAAGTATGTTTATTCCGTTGATTTGCTGGGGCATTTGCTGTCACCATTTCCTGCTGTACTAGCAAATTGCTCATTAAACTTCAAAAGTGTTAATCCTGGTGGGTTTTAGACAGTTCCTGGCAGCTCTTCTGGCCTATTCAGGCGATTCACAATAGTGCACCTCCACGCCTGAGTTTGCAACGTGTTGGCCAATCACAATGCACGAAGTCTTTCGACCCTTTCCAAACGCGCATTGGGTCGACAGATTTCGCGAATTGTGATTTATTAACGAGTTCCAAACTCTTGAAGGCACCCTATTGTGAATCGCCTTTATTGGCATGGTTGGTAAAGGGTAGTTTAGGTTGCCCAGAGATGAACAGAGATGACGATTTTTTAAAATGGCTTGCCATGCTGAAGGAACCATTACCGAGTACCAGCTGCAAAGGGGGGTCTATTCAACAGAAAGATATCGTCCAATGAACATAACCTTGGTCTCTTTACAGACAAACGGCTGTGGTTGTCTTCTGTCTGGAGGAGGCTTCGGCGAATGACATTTTAACGATTTGAACAAATTGTGGCAGACTGAAAGATATTGATATTCAAAAAAGGGACAACGATGCCCCCTCCCCTGCCTATTCACTATTACCATATGTCATTACTTATTGTTCTTGCAATTAACCGGCATCTCACAGTGATGTTATTTCCAGTGAAGGTGTGCTTCTGGATTTTCCTTCACAGTGCCAATTGGAAACAGACTTGCCAAGAAGCTTGGCTCCAAACCGTTGGTAATTGGAGGAGGCTTTACCACTTTTCTGTGCTTTGTCGGAGCTTGCCTGGCAAGCAACATCGCTCAGTTTTCAGTGTTTGTCATAATCTGGGGTAAGTATGTGACGTGAAACCAAAACAACACGAACGTGGCTCGAGCAGGTTAAGCTCAAGATCAAACAAGAAACGTTCCAACAATCCTCCAACAAGAGTTGATCAGCATTCAGGTAGTAAGGTTGTAGGATTTCTGTGCTTGTTTGTGGGCTTCAAAGCCATGTAGGGAGGGTATGCATGTCTGCCATCTTGCAGGCCAGTGCTTTTGTTCCACCGGGTACACACAAAGGACGTTTCCCTGTGGAACAAAAGAACTGCCCTGCAAGATGGCTACCACGCAATTAATTCCCCTGTTGTGTATGATTTTTTGTATCGGGCTTTGCTTGAAACCTGTAGAGCAAGGACGTATTTGTGGTCGAATGATAAGTAAATGTACGTTAGCAACTGCTAGCCATTAACACAAGTATCAACTTTAAATTTGTGTTTCAGTCAACCTTTTTCTTTTGCTTTTTCAGTCTTAATTTTGAAGCTTCCTTGGTTGTTATGCTAATGCAATTTTCATATTCATGAGCAAAACTGCAACCTCAATATTCCATTCATTTGTGGACCAATATGGATTTTTCATATTTAGCAAGTAAGGTAGAAAGCAACCTTTTTCTCAGTTTTCAAAGAGGAAATTATGAGTTCAAAATTTAAACATGCACGGAGCTGAACTGTGTCTTCTCCGATTCACATTACAACAACAGCGCCCTCACCTCTCTAGAAAAGCTTGGACCATTTTCATGTCTGAAGATTTTCTATATATACACTTATTTCTAAAAGGTTATTAGTTTTTTTCAAGGATTTTAAAGGTTTTCATACACCGAATAAGGGTATAAAGATGCATAAAAAGTGAGTCTCAGAAATATTCACTGAGTATTATTTCCTTCAATTCCGTCAATACTTCAGAACCGACCTGTTCCGGATAGTAGTGCCATTCTGTGGATGAACTTTGGACAAGAGAAAAACTTCCCTGGTCTCTATCGCCACTAATATTTCCTTTCTTAAGGCGAATAATTGCAATCTATGACACTTTCCCTTATTCCAAGGCAATTTGAAAGTACATTCAGGGGCTTCACACACCTGCAAACCTCCACACCCCTAGGTCAGGGACTGCTAGAATTTTATCAGTGTATTCTCCGGAGAGAATTCATTAACAAAACTGCAAGGGTACGGAAGGAAGACGGTGCTCCTTGCATAACAAAAGCAATTTATTATAATTATAAATTCCTTATTGTAGCATTCTTAAATACTTCGCACCTGTTTATTTTCTTTAACAGGGGTTGGTGTTGCCGTTAGCTACGGCCCTATGATCATTGCCGTACTTCCGTATTTCCCGAGCAAATCGGCGTTTGCTATCAGCCTAATCGGGTTGGGATCTGGTTTTGGAATAATGGTTTACCCACCTCTAACGGAATTCTGCGTCGAAGTATACGGTTGGCGTGGAACATTGTTGTTATTTTCTGCTGTGAACGCTCAAGTGTGCGTGTTTGGTGCCTTCATCAAGCCAGCCCCGTCGTCGTACGCGGCACTAGCATCAGAAGACGGAAGTTTACGTGAAAGCGCGAGTCCTAATAATGACGGAAACAAACTCTGGAAATACTGGAAAGTCGTTTTTAAGGGCATCTGTCAGCTCCTGGCTTTGGACGTCCTATGGTACGAACCCAAGTTTGTCATTCATGCCTTTGTTAGCTCTCTGATTGGCGTCACTTACAGTGCTTGGATGATCTACCTCGTTCCCCACGGAGTAGCGAGAGGTATTGACAGGCACCGGGCAGCATTTCTCTCGTCCGCAGGTGGATTGGGAACAGTACTTGGACGGGTAATACAAGCAGTTGTAATGCATCTCAGGTGTATCACAGCAGTTCAGCTGGACATCTTCCTTGCTTTCATCAGTTTATTTGCGTTTGTACTTGACCCGTTAGTCTCAGGAAACTACCCAGGACTTTTGTGTTTGGCTTTAGTGAACGGACTCTGTATTCCAACGATGGCTGTCTTATTTCTCCTGGTGGCTCAAGAGGTCCTGAGTGAAGATCTCAGCGTCCAAGGCTGGGGGACACTAAATCTCTTTTTTGGTGTGGGGGAATTGGCCGGTGGAGGTTTTGCAGGTAAGTCTAAATGGTGTATTTTCGTTCACATGTGATTCTACGTGGATCTAGTACGAAAGTTGTATACCAGTTTTATTTAGACATTTTATCGGCTATCCCTGTTTCTTACCGAGTATCGAGTTGGCTTCCCTACAGATCAGTTACGGGCAGTGTTTTGCGGGTATGATATAGTCTATGTGTTTGGTTGTGTGGGACTATAGGCAAATTCATATTCATACTGTAAATATTTCAAGACCACGTTTTTCAATCAAACTATTTTTAGTATTGCCTTAGCGGGATCCTAACTTTTCAAACCATAATTCACTCGATTGCACAATGCAATTGAAAGGAATTAAAATCAAATGTTAAGGTTTAATCCACATGTTATCGGGATACTTTATCATTTATATGCTATCCCATTAAATCGCCTCACTGAACCTAGTACCTTGGAGGTCCTCCCCGTTTTTGCCCGATCCCCTGAATACATTATCCCTCAAAAAACCCAAGCAAGTAGCCCATCATCAGTACAAGCTCAACACTGACCACTAAATCTAACCTCATTTCGACCCACTTGGGTCAGCGCCATTAGGCCGAGCATGTATATGTATTTGACAGCAGCTGTTACTGGCATTGTTTAACTGCAGGTATTGCTTACGATGCCACTGGTAGCTACGATACGTCTTTCTTGATGCTTGGTGGACTTTCTGGCGTCATTTTCGCCGTTCTTTTCACTGAAAGACTTCTGCGACTTTGCAGACACGGCTGATGTAAAAGCATTTTCCCTGTTGTCACCTAAAGACGCTCTTCTATTCAGCAATTAAAAGACCAGTGTTTTACACCCAAGGTCCACTCACTGTGTACGCGAAGGTCTGTTTGTCGGAATCAATAGATTTCCAAGTACCCGGACTTATGTGACCGAAAATGAAATAAAGTTAGTCGTTGATGGGAGCATTTAGTGAGATAATTCAAAAATTCATTTGTCTGAAGAATCAAATACATGTACAGTCCAAATTATCAAACTTAACGTGTCCGAGGGCTGAGAAATCTAAAAGCGCCCGATGTTCAAGTTCAGGTGTAACAGTATTAAATTCCGGAAATCTTTCACATTTTCTTTTAGGATGTTAGCCTGATAATGTTGATTTGGACTCAACTGATGATCATTTGTTTTCGCCTGTCGAACCTTCTGTACAAGCAACACACTGACACTTCTCCCGTCACTAACTTCTGCATATTCGACAGAAATGATAAAAGTTCTTGACTAGTATGATCACACTCGTGGTGGTAGGGATTTTTTTTCAATAAATCCAGCGGCGAACCGTCGCAAAAGGAATTCATAGTTCTCCTGCGTTTTATTCTTTCCTTTCTCTGTTTTTTTGGATATTTTAATTTATTTATTTATTTTGTTTGAAAAGCGAGAGTTATTTGAAAAACAAAACTTGTTGAACAAAATCGTTGGAAGTCAATTCGTTTTGGCTTTCTGACGCATGAAAACGTACGTAACATAACAAGGATGTATACAGTTTTGGCTCAAAGACGCTAGTAGCAAGGATCTTGCAAGTTGGCCCTCAAACGACTCAATCATTAGATCGGTGCTTAATTTCTCGTGCTTTCGTTGTGGAAGCTTTTCCGGGGGGGGGGTACTATATCAATGTTCTCCCCCCACACGTACACATTTTTCCGAAACCTTAATAAAAATGTAGGCCTATTTCTTGCAAAAGCAGTTGTTTACAAAAATGGCTAAAGTAGACCCCACGTCACGCCTCTCAAGGCTTCGTGCTGGCATTAGTTTTTGTTCCGATCAGGGCTATGTCCCCCCCCACACACTCTTTTCAAAACGGACTGACGCCTTTGTGTATAGGACCAAACCATCCAACTGTATTTGTCCGGGATTGTTGTGGGTGCACTGAACTAATTCAAGCTCCATTGAAAATAGTGTAAAATCAACCAAGTTTGGAGCCCCATGGCAGCCAACTGAAGTCCCTGAGGCCTCTCAAACAAAAAACAATGTGTTGTTTGGTCCTTCAGATTTCATTTGATTTTCAATTTTTAGTTGGTTAACCAATGATTTTTTTAATTATCCGCCCAAAACAAACTTACCCCCAAAAAAGTGAATGTTGCCAAGCCCTCCCAGCGGCCATTTTTCAAATGACATCCCTCACCCTCCGGGGCTCTTCTGACTAATTTTCAATCCCATTTTTGTCTGCTTTGCACCCGGATGGGTGCCTTTGAATCTACAGAGATGATCCTGAGCCATACTGACACAATTCCACCATTTCTTGGCCCAAACAGACTCCTCTTGTTGAAACAATCTTTGGGGGTACTTTTTCTGCGCCTCGGCCTGGCGGAGAATTTTTCTGCGTCTCGGCTGGCGGAGAATTTTCCTTGAATTGGGACACTGCACCCTTGTAGGCCTAGCTAGCCGCGCGCATGCGCATGCACGGGATGTTCGACAGTTAAAAAAAAAGGTTTGTCTAATGAGGGCGCTCTGCATAAGCAGCCATGACAGTTTTCCGATATTCGAAACTTCAAAACTTGATCCTGAACTTTGAATTGCTAGCAAGCTAGAACTAAGAAGAAGTAATTTACCCTCATATATTGTAAGTAGACGGCAGTTTTTTGTTTTTATCGTTCTAACGATCTCGAATAGTTACGTTACAACACGTAATCCTTAGGCTAGTAAGGCCTTCACTCACGCATCTGGGCATGTCATGAGCAGATGTGAGGTAATAATAACAAACAACATGAACTAGGCCCCTAGCCCTACTTTAGGCCTAGGCCTACCCTGAGCTTTGGCTACGGTACGTAGGCCTACTCCCATGGCCATGGAACCAACTGCTGTTTGGTACTATTAATGTTACTTGCCAACTTGGCCATGTTAATATTAGAATGTCTCTCCGCTTTCTAATGACAGTTGACACATTATTTGAATGATTTCACTCACGTTGTTCGGGTGGGGTGGGGATATTCCCTACAGTGACCTCCAGTAAAGTTCAATTTAGCCTGGAGGGAAAATACCTTGTTTAATGTTTGTTAGAAAACACAATTTTTCAGACCAGTTTCAAAGCCACAAAGGGTTTATGCACAGGATGTCAAGTGGCGTCTGCACATGGACATGGATGGGACTCTTTCTACATGTAGCTCTACTAAGTGGAACGTTAGTATTCTTCTTTTTATGATTTTGGACGGGATCGTCATACTAATGCTCCACGCCTGTATATAGAGTAAGGTGAAAACTGTTCTCAAGAATTCCAAAGACTCACCAAAAATACCTCAATTACCGGTACTACCTACTGGCTTCCATAAATGCTAATGTCAAACAGTTGGGGCTTCAATGATATTTCTGTCTTCAAAATCTGTCAAAATCCGACCGTTTTTGCTTGACACATGCACAGCACTTAAACTTTTCATTGCCTCCTTCCATTCATATTCGGGCATGTAGAGTTTCTGGCTGATAACTCTTTGGCATTTACAGAAGACAGTAGGTCGTGATACAGGTATTTTGGGTGAGTCTTTAGAGTTTTTAGAACCGTTTTCACCTTGCTCTACAGTGTATGTACAGGCATGGAACGTTAGTATGACAATCCTGTCCAAAATCAATGAAAGAGGAATACTACCGCTCCACTCAATAGAGCTAGAACTCTTTCCATAAGCCTTTTTCACATTTCATGTGCGCATGCTCAGAAGATTTCCAGAGGGGAACAAATTCATGACAACAATGTTGCATAATGTTTAGTGAATGGATGCTCATGATTGTTATTACAGCTTTGTTCACTTACTCCCGCAGGAGTGCTAAAATCAACATGGTGACAGAACGGGAAATACATGTACATGTACATTATTGGTTACTTAGGCCTGTCATTGTCATGTTTACCATTCACACTTTGAAGTGACAGGAGCATAGAAGTCTCATTCATTATGTTCACGAAGTTTTACAAATTGTAGTTTACTACTTTTTGTAGGATTTTATTTATTCTTTCCAGAGATACATTGTACAAAGGCCCCTAATCATGCATGTCATGTATGCATGTATGTGCAAATGTACATGGTGTGATACTGTGATGTACATGTAGGCTTACACATACAACTGTACATGTAGGCCTAAGCATGCTAGGACGTACAGTACTTGTACCGGTATATACATGTACATACATATACATGTACATGTACATGCATGTATTTACAATCATGCATTTGACTTTTGTCTTGTAACAGTTGATTTGACAGAGGCGCATATCACAACTCAGAGACCGTCCCTAAACTCAGAGAAGTCCCTTTATTCAGAGACAAAATCAGTCCCCCAAAAGAGAGAATATCCCTCTAAATGGGGACAATTTGGGGGGGGATGTTCTTGGGGATCCTACCATTGCCCTAAGATCCTTTTAATGCATTAACTGGATTCAGCCTTAGAAACACCCAAGGCTGCTGTTTAAAAAAATTCGACCGTTTACTTCTGGGATTACAAGCAGAAATCTGCAGTAGCACATAAAAGGTGGGGAAAAACCGCATCAAAAACATTTTGTGAATGTCAGTCCTCTACATGTTCATGGATAATGACATGTAATGGCACAAAGTTCATACATGTAAGGGAGAAAAATTGATAGTAGCTTGTGGATATTTTTGATCCAAGCCTTCTTGGGAAAAACATCTTCTTTTAAGGAGACATTCTGTCTTTCTTAAACAGTTAAAGGGACTTCTCTGAATCTATAGACAGTCTTCGAATTGCGATGTACATCATACATGTACTGTTTATGATATCCTACAGTATTTTTTACAATATTCAACCCAAACATGTAGGCCTGCCGGTACGTGCAGACATGGACATTTTCTTTTTTCTGTTATTATTTTCAGCCAATGACAAGATTCATTGACAATAGACGGTAGCATGGCACACCCAGGCCAACCTGCAGATAATGACAGAAAGCTGCTCCCAGTGCCAGCTCTAGACCCTCAGTCTCATAAGCTGACCTACACCATTGAGAAATGGTCCAGTTACTCTTCCAATTATATACCAGAGTAAGTCATCAAGCATTGCCATCCTTTCTGTGTGAAATTCAAAGTGCCTAAACATTCTGCACTAAGCATTACACTCTGAAGAACTCTGCAGCAAATGTTGTAAAATGCCCCACCTGTCATGACAAAGTCAACTTTTTACTGATTGTTTCTGTGCGTACATACAGAGAAAAAAATCACTTTCTCAGAAGATGAGATGGCCTATATTCTAACGCAATTCATTTTTTAAAAATGCATGTCACTTCTCTCCACTCTGTCATGCAAGTTTCATTTGTCGCCATAGAATGGCCCGTCTGCAATGTACGTATACATGTACAGTGTAGTTTGACTGCACTCCTTAGACATGTTAGAGGGTCACTCGCTACAGACTGTTTTGGGGGGCTTTTGGAAAAGAAATTAAAGATTATAAAAGATTTGTGTTGAGGATGTTGTTACAGTATTTCTATACATGTTCGTGAATATGTACCTTGTACATTTACATGTACAAAATGTATACATACATGTTCAGTGCCTTAAATGTGTAGATATGTACATTGTACATGTACTTGGTACAAGTTGTTCTCCGTACATTGTGAAATAAATGTACATTAGGTTACAAGCAATGACTGCTTTCCTGTAATGCCCTAAAATTCACTGTTTTCTTAACGTATACATGTACATGTACATTGTAGTTTATATGATACGTGTACTTGTATATTACAGATTATATACAGTGCATATGTACGTTCAGCTACAATGTACACTGTACAGAGAGGTTATCATCTACCATTTTGTCTACCAAACATTTTTTTACTTGAATGGCACTGTAAAAGACCATTTATAAAGTTGTGTGTGTGTTTATATTGTTTTACTTATCATTTTATCACTGTCGATGTTCAGGAATATTTTGGTTGATGCACCCCATGATCAGTCTTCCCGGTGGTCTTCGGACAGCAACTGCCCTCCTCAGGTATGTTTGGACACGTACAGTACATACATGTAACGGTACTTTATTGCAGGTGTTCCAGGTTTGCCTGTTGTGGGCACCGTTCCGTTTGCTCTGCTTTGCCAAGGTGGCCCCATAGGGCACTTTGACCTGCTTGATATAAATGAGCAAATTATTCAAAATTGTGGCAGCCACGGAGATACACCATGTACATTGTACATGAGGAGGGATTATATAATGACGAGATGAAAGAAATGCATTTATTTGCTGATGTGCATGTACATGTTCCTGTTAAGCTTGCTATTTAGTTTTATTATCCAGTTGAAGAGAGTTGCAGAACACTTCGGTGAATTTGCTGGTACTGTATATTCTGTCCTCTTTGCTCCGAGCGGGAACAAAGAGTTTTTTATTATCATTTATTCATGCTGATTATTTTTTCATCACATACAAGATAGCAAAGAAGAGGCAAAAGCAATAACAATCACTGACCAAACACCTGCCACTCCTCATCAAGTTGTGTATGGAGTAAATAAATATAAATAAAAACACTAATATATAAAAGTATTTGAAGCCAAAAGTTAGAACTTAGAAATATTTAGATGTAAAAAGAAAATGATTTACTGGAAATGAATTAAGATAATGTACACAATTGAATATGAAATTGAATAAGTTAACTGAATATGCATTTAATGAAAAAGAAACAATATGGTATTGTAGAAAGAGCTTTCATTCACCCAATCCAACAAGACGCTTACCTGTACCTGTACATATATGTGACTCACACTCAGATGGGTATGAAGGCCGACATGAAATCAATTTGTTACTCGTGTGCATGTTCGTGTATGTACTTCAATCTTACGTAATTTTTCCCTTTCAAAATCCGCAGTATCTGACCCTGAAACTGGAAAAATGCTCCCTTGTAGATAGGGTTTCCTTTGGCAAGTACGAGAAGACGCACGTTTGTAACCTCAAGAAGTTCAAGATCTATGCAGGGATGACCGAGGAGCACATGGTGGAGCTACTCACCAGGTATGTCAAGAGCAACGCAGAGACAGAGCCACCAGACCTGGACTTTTTAAGATTCCTCATGTGCATATGCATTTACCCAAGGGAATGCTGGACACAGATCCCCAATGGACTGCGTGGTCCAACAGGTGATCTTTCCAACACTTGAAACTGTCTCTACATGTGGCTGATTTTAAAGACAAATTTTATTGACTCTTGCAACCACCTGGCCTACCAAATTATGTTTGCCAAAAAATCAATGTGTTGAATTTTAGGTGCTCATATAAGGTACATACATGTGTACATAACAGTTCAATGCAGTTTCTAATTTGCCCACATTTCCCTCACATACATGGACATGTAAGTACTGCAAGTCCTAAACTACAGAGGTACATGTAATATTCATGTGATATGGACACCTACATGTATATTTCAAGTGGATAACTTGTTTTTGTTGTCACAACATTCACATGCATGACATTCATGGGGGACGTGTGGCCTAGTGGTTAGAGTTTGTAGCTTCTGATCCTAGTGTCTAGGGTTCAGATCCTGGCAAGTGGTCACATGTTGGGACTCAAGTTGCTTTACACGTGCGTGCCTCTGTCCACCCAGGAGTCGCCTACCAGTGTGGACAGATATACATGTACATGTACTGGTACATGCAGGTTTGTTTACATGTAGCTGCATGTATTTGTGCCTGAGATGGCAGCATCAAGCTAGTATACTTCCAGGGAGCTGAGATGGTTTCAGGGATGTTCAGATTTTGTGAGGCCAGTGTGCAGGGATAATGATAATTTTGGCACTTTTGAATGACAGACTCTATTTGGTATTCATAGATGAGATTTGTAAGGATTTCTCCTGATTTCAGGATATTTTCATCAGAATTTTCCTAAACTTTTCACCAGGATTTGGAAAAACCTGAGATTACTATTAAACTGTTATTATAGAAGTCACTGCAGAAAACAAGAAATGGGTATTTTCTGGGCCACCTTCATACACTCATAAATGTACATGTATACGATATTGTTACCTACGTATGTACCTGTATATTGCTGCGGAGCCCTCAAAGAATATGGCGATAATTTTGTGGATATTTCATTTCCTTGAATCTCACCCTCGACTATTGTACTTCATGTATGTGTCTCATACACGTAAATACTGTGGTATGATTATTATTGTTAATTAATTAACCCTCCTTTTGCTGTAACAGTCACAGACAATTAACAATTCCTTCCACTTGGTTTGCCCCAGTACAAAGACACATTCTGTGAGCGTCATTTGACCGATTTTGATTGATAGGACAACTTTGTCAAGAATGCATCTTTGCACGGGAGGGTTTAATGTACATGCATGTACATGTATGCGTCAGCTCCATGAAATACAACCAGCAGTGGCATACAGTAGTACATGGACATGTAGGTTTGCATTCTCCCTGGAGATTTTTATATGAAATGTTGGCAAAAAGGACAGAGTTTTCTGTTAGATTTAGGAGAATGTAACGGTCACATTGACCCTTTTAATTTTGTTTTCAACAGCGGTTTAGAAAATGACAGCAACATGGAGACGTTTCCACTAAAACATGTGGTCAATGGATGTCAAGTCCCTTGCAGATTCATCAAAATAGGTAAAAAGTAATGATGCATTACGTTTGAGAAGACATAAAATGTAATATATGCATACATGTGTATGAATAGCAAATTCCATGTACATGTAGATTTGGGTTTTCTTTGACTTTGTGGTTATTTGTTATGCATAAAAATGTATACGTACATGTACCGGTATGCACCAGTAGGTTTGAATTCTGGGCTAAAATGTTCAGTTTGTAACCAACATCCTGTGCTGTGGACGTGTGTGTTTTCATCCCGCAGTGCCTATGTTATCCTGTGGGCCTAGCTTCAATTTCAGCATTTGGTATGTTGCAATAAACGGCATTGATGACCCAGACGTGGTTCAGCCCTGCCTCATCAAGTACAACAAAGTAAGTGGGATGAGATTTGTATCACCTGCGTGTAGTACCTGAGTGTACATACTTACACATGTGAAATCTCTTTTCTCCCACTCTCAGGACTATAAAGAAAGGACCTTTGAAGTGCATGTACAATGCCACTTACGTGGGAAGGAGATGACAGTTTCTAATGAGTGTTTGCATGTAACTGCAGTAGTAAAGTGTCTTGCCTGGGGACACAATTCTGAGGTCCTCTTGCTGGAGTATGTAGGGACATCACCATTGGAAAAAAGACTGCCCCTGTACATATATTTGCATGTTTTATAACGGCAGTGCTCTTTTGTGCAGTATCGTGAGCGGGAAGCAATCCGTCTCTGCTTGAAACACCTGCGGCAGCACAACTACAGCGAAGCCTTTGAGACATTGCAAAAGAAGACCAAAATCAGCCTGGAGCACCCAACCATATCCGAACTCCACGAGAAATTGGTAAGGGATTTGGGGCAGGGATACATATACATGCAGTATTCATGATTTGGTTCAACCCTGCTTCGTGGGATCCAGTATTTTCAAAACCACATGCAGTGCACCCAAGCCTTAAAAACACACTGCAAAGTTCTTCTCAAACACGTTGTCGATGTCTGGTTGACATCACAGACGTGTTTCTGTGCTGGGGGTCACCAAAGATGCCCCTGGATTCATTCCATTCTGCCCGTGCCCCATCTGCAGGTCATGCGCGGTGACTTTGACTGCTGCGAGCGCATCATTGAGCGCGCCGCCCAGGAGGGCCACTTTGAGGAGTACATCAGTATGCAAGACTACCAGCCGCAGTGGAGGCTGCTGTGCCAGTATGGCCCCACGGAAGACGATGCCAAACCTGGGAAGCGAGGAGGTCACCAGATGTGCATAGACGTTGACACAGGTCAGGGGAAGAAACTACATGTACATGTAATAGCTTGACATCACTTAGACTTTCATACATACCAAGGACGTACTTGAACCCTAAAAGGGGAGGGGTGCTGTGGCCACCCACCCCTGGAGTTTTTTTTCCGATATCATTGCAGTACAACTTCTTCATGTGCTGACTCATTCGAGTGTTTTTTCAGTAATGTGGAGTCATTTTGACACCAATTTTGTGAAAATCAGACAAACCACTCTCACACAGCACCCATTTTTCTTAGGCAGATCAGCCAAAAATGTATAATTTGTCCATTGACATGTTCAATGCATGCATGCATGTCGTTGTGTGGCCTTGAATTTCAAATGGCCATAAAACAATAAGTTAGACTGAGTTGAAACTTCACACAAAGTGTCTTTACGTGTATACATTAAAAAGATAGGGCATGGGATAGCCAAGTTCTTTGTGGAGGGGGTGGAATCCAGCCCTCCTCAGCTGTGAGACAGTCCCCCCAAACCTGGCTCTTTTTGGCACAGATGATTGTACTGTACACGTACACTGTAACACCCACAGCATTTTAGATAAAAACCGTGTAAAGGCCCAGTGTAGGAGCATACATGTACATGTAAATACATGTACACTTGTGCATGAACGACACAAGTACAGCTGTCAAAGTGACAAGTCTGGCAAGTGTTCATTACGAGATGCAACAGCTCATATGGAAGATGTAGCCTGGCAGCCACCGCAAGATCTTTGACAGACTTTCCTTTGGACTATATGTTCAGTGCTCTCCACTGCCTGTTTTAGCAGGGCGGACCACCCTGCCAAAATTTTTGGCCGCCCTGCTAAAATTTGTGCCGCCCTGCTATTTTGTTGCTTAGTGTAGTTTTTCCCCGAATGTCTACTTTCTCAAGATTTTAATAAAACCGCAATTTGTGGATCGAGTTGGAGTTTACCGATGACACTTATAATGTACTGACAATGACAAGAAACACCAAGATTTGAGTGCAGCACGACGCTATACATTATGTAAGGCATGTGCATTGGTGTGGACTGGTCCCACTCCTGGATGCATAGTCAACCTCGTGTCCCGAAAAACCATCGTGTATGTTTTGTACACGTACATGTACATTGTATTGTGCAAGCGTGTACATGTACACGCAGTGCATGTGACTGGTACCTGCGGTGCAACATTGTTTTGCGGAGTGTTCGCTGGCGCCAGTGGAACGACCGTGCCATGCCTGAGTGGCCCCCATGCTCTCTTTCGATGGATTTTTATGACGCAAGCTGGAAATTGTGAACTTATCTTTGCCTGAACATATTTCTTTTGTCCTTTTCTATTCAAGGGCACATTTTGAGGCTTGTTTTTACTCTGCCTTTTCACAGTTAACTGATCATTGAGAAAACCGCATGCTCTGCTCATCTCAAGCATGTCTCAAGTCACTAACATGACTAAGGTTCTGCTAAAAATGTTCGGAAATTAAAAGAATTTCGTCATCCAATCTTTCGATGAAGAAATTCCTCCTGAAGAATATCCTAGCCAATATTTCACGTTGTAAATGCAATCAGATTTGGGGCCAAATTACAGACGAAAGTGGACTGGAAATTGCCCCAGAATGCGCCATAGAGCATCTAGAACCCAAAATTTGGATTGTGAGGGCTTCGCGTTCACAATTTTGTCTGCCACCCTGCCAAAGTTTTCGGCCGTGGAGAACACTGATGTTCCTTTGTTTTCGTCTCTGTCTTGATTGCCGTACACCCATATTAGTTGCAGTTGACTGTCCGACATGTGTGATGCAACCTGGCATCATGGATGTGTAGACCTTGTTGCATTTAGCAATGTTACTGCCCTTGAAATAGTTTAACTATCTTGAAACAGTTAATAGATAGGCCTAATAAATATATGTACATGTATGTGTAGCCACCTTGTGATAGATTTAAAATTGGAGGAAAAGTTAAAAAAATCCAACTAGTCCACTTCTTCACATTGGTGGACATTGGTCATCTACAAGTGCTTTTTGATCAGTGTGCAAAAATTGTAATGTACTGTACATGATATATGCATACATGCACATGTACGTACATGTACTACCACTCCCTGGCGTGAGCAGTGGAGTGGCATGCTTTGCAATATTGCATACAGTTCTCAAAATTCCATAGTACCATGCTCCAGGTAGGTTGGAATTTGGATACAACATTACATGCATACCAACAAAATGTTGACCCACATGTACATGTAAATGATGAAATGCATCATTTTATATCACACTGTCTGTAATCCTGCAGCTGACTGTAAATGCTGTTATTGATTTGGGGTTCCAGGGCTTTGAGCACAGCTGCATGCACAAAGCCAATTTTTCACCTGTTGTTTAACATACTTGTACATGTATTCCAGTAACCTTAGAAGCTATTGTGAAGCCCATACTCCAAAACCATTTCACATGGAAAGAGAATCTTACTGCACTTTAGGCTAAAAGATGTAAATAAAAAGTGATAAAATGGCACTGGAGCACTCTAACCTGATACATATATGTGCATTTGTCACAAAGAACATAGCCGTGTACTCTACCCTATCTGTCTATACAATGTACATGTACGGTAGTTAACTATCTGCTACATCCTGTAGCATTATTTCCCTACTCTGTCTAGTTCCAAAGCAACAGGCCTTGAAAGCATTTTCATCTGTGTGTACACAAATTCCATGAAATACTAGTATTTATGGTGTCTCTGTCATGCAGAGACGGTCTACCTGTATGGCGGCTGGGACGGCGTGCAGGACCTTTCAGACTTCTGGGCTTTCAGTGTGGCAACGGGCCAGTGGACCTGCCTGTTCAGGGACACAGCCAAAGAGGTATGATGTGTTCAGGGGTGCACGTGGGTCAGTGAGATTGTCATCCACCCAGAGAGAATGAGCACTCAGTCTGTGTCTCATTTTGCTTTTCCTTCCTTCTGCTCCAGCGCTGATGTACCCATTTTGTTTCCTACCTGGGCCACCCTATCTGTTCTGCTTTGAGGTTTTGGTGCCTACATGTGCCTTATTGTGGATTTTACCCGAACAGACTTTCTTGGGGGTTTCCCCAATGTCTTCTCAATCAGAAATTCCCTTCTTTTACTCGGGCCAATTTAAACCTGGGCACTTACGGTGAATCTCCACAATAAGATATTAAAATAGAAATAAGAACATATAATAAATACAGGAAAATTCCCTGGAATGAATTCAGATTATATTTTGACACTTGGAGGGAAAAGTATCGTTATCAAGTTTTCAACCCCAATGTGCATGAGAAATGCACACGGCAAAGTTGCCAAAGATATTAGAAACAAAGAATCAAATTGCATGCATGAACAATTGGAACCACTGTAACAGTGCCTTTCTCAGGTTCGAATAGGAATAGGACATGTGCATGTACCCTCTTTTATTTTAAAGGAGCTGAATCATGATATAAGTTTTTCCTTGTACATGTATAAGCAATTGACAGTCTCTTCTTTTTATTTAGGGTGGTCCCTCGGCTCGTTCCTGTCACAAGATGTGTCTTGACCCACAACGGAGGCAGATCTTCACATTAGGACGGTACCTAGACTCTACTGTCAGAAATGTGTATCCACTCAAGGTAAGTGGATTTTCAAAGATGAGTAAGTGCACCAAGAAAGTTTCAGTGCAAAGAATGGGATTAGCTTTCATTGAAGTATTTCAGAAGATAAAAGAAATTTCTTGGTAAGAATTACTGTAGAGTGTAGACTTACGGTGGAAAAGTCCTTTATTTTTTAATCTCCGCCCTCAAGCTTTGTTGTTCCAAATCGTATGTGTAAGCTTGAAACCGTTGCCTAATTCAATTGTTGGGTCAGCTGAAAGTTTGCTCTTTTTTAACAAGGCTTATTTTTATAGCCACCTCGACCTTTTCTTTTTCAGAGTGACTTTTATGTATACGACATTGATACCAACAAGTGGCTTCTTATATGTGAAGACACAGGCACTGAGGGGGGCCCCAAGCTCATATATGACCACCAGATGTGCATGGACTCCCAGAACTCCACCATCTTTGTCTTTGGCGGGAGAATTCTGACAAGGTGAGCTGCTGCAAATGACGTTTCAGGTTTTGTCTGATTTTGTTAGGTTTTTCTTTTGTTTCCTACTTGACGTACCATTAAACCGCACAAACTCTGGAGCTCGAGTTACTTTCCATGTGTGAAATGTGTCACCCTCAAAGAGGTCAAACGTTGGACCATCTCATAGCAGTGGGGTAGATACCTCCAAGGACTCAGCTGGTACAAGTGCAGTTGTTTTGAAACTCAGCACGCACGTAGAGACACTCATTATGAGTACAAGGGAGAAGGTTCTGTTCAATGGGACGAAGGGTTTTGATCGTATGGTCATTTGAGTTCCTGACCTCAAATGTGTTGACCCATGTGCATTGAGCATTGATTGCCAGATCTTCACAAAATTGGTGTCAAAATGGCCACAAAATGTTACTGAAAAACTCCATAACGTTCAGCATTTGAAACAAATGCACTGCAACTATATTGGAGAAAATGTTGGTGGGGTATCTGCCCCTCCCGGCTCTTTTAGGGTTAAAGAGGTTGTATTCCACTATTCAGTAAGGTATTCAGTATTGAGTACTAAATAACTACTATAAAATGACTGGAGATGAGAAAATGCACGACATTCATGTATTTAGACAACTGTACACATTGTTGAGGCAGCTGCTTCAGCGTACTGTGTTCGGTTCTGCAGGTTTCACTGAACAGTCAAAGAGCATGTGAATTTGTAAAGGTACAGTTCCAGATCCACGATTAAGCTCGAATGAAGTGACCAAAAAAAATCGGTTTTCCATTGGACTCTTGTTGGAGGCCACCAAGAAATACATGTACCGTCTCGCTAGTAGAAGATTTTTTTTCCCCTTAATGTCTGAAGATTAGTTGAGCAAAGAATTTATTTTGTTTCCTTTCAAATTTTACTGTGGGCTTGTTGGATGCCAAAGTTTCAATACAAATTACGTAAGTGTAGTTTCCGTGGAACAATGCTGGATGAAATCATCTGACAGGCACTGGATGGCCAGTCAAGCACACCAAAGATAAGACTGTTTCGTGCCAATCACTAGCAAAATGAGCCTCATTCGGAGCTGTCCCATTGGTGCCTTTCTAAACTCTGACCCTTTCCATGTCATTTCTCCTCCTAGTACCTTGTTGTCGGAGGAGAGGCCCAGCGAGGGGTCCTTCAGCGGTCTGTATTCCTATCATATACCCACCAACACCTGGAAGCTCCTACGCAGGGACTGTGCCAGTAGTCTCTCTGGCAAGGACATCAAATCTAGAATAGGCCACTCCATGTTACTCCATCCGGTAAGCCACTCTGACTCCGTGCACTGTATTGGCCTACCTGTTGCCATCCCTAAGTGGCCAAAACATTTCACAAACGTACAGTTTCAAGGTTGGATACCTTGAATTTTATTGCCTGCATTAGAATCAAAGATTCCCGTTGGTGTTCAGCACTGCAAAGGGGTGGTATCGAGATCATTAGGTCTTATGAAATATGCTATCCTCATAGAGATTTGAAAACCTTTGATGTTACATTACATGTACTTTCTTGAAATAATTGAAAGAACTTATCCTTAAACGCTGTTAAAACTTTCAGCATAAATTGATTTAATATGTTGTTTTATTTGCATATTGTTATTAACTCGCACTGTTTTGAAATAGGTTCCCATCATTCCCTATCATTTTAAATAGGTAATCTGAGGTTACTTGCTTATAATTTTCAACGGGAGCTTGTTGAATTTACGCTGTTGAATTCACCTTGTTGAATTTAAGTTGTTGAATTCACCTTGTTGAATTTACATTGTTGAATTCACCTTGTTGAATTTACGTTGTTGAATTCACCTTGTTGAATTTACGTTGTTGAATTCACCTTGTTGAATTTACGTTGTTGAATTCACCTTGTTGAATTTACGTTGTTGAATTCACCTTGTTGAATTTACATTGTTGAATTCACCTTGTTGAATTTACGTTGTTGAATTCACCTTGTTGAATTTACGTTGTTGAATTCACCTTGTTGAATTTATGCTGATTCCATTGAAGTTGTGCAAGTACTGGGCTGCATGTAAATTTACAGTGCCAAAAGTTTCCCATCATACCTACATGTATGGTACATAGGGTTCCCATTCCCTCGAGCAACAGTTAACCAGAGCAAAAAATGAACTCTTATTAGGCTTGAAGCAGTGTGGGACATTGCTTATCCTGAAGAATATACATGTGTACATGTACCTCTTGTCTTTCCAGACCCTGCGAAAGCTGTACATCATTGCTGGCCAGCGAGGCAAAGACTACCTGAGCGACTTCTTCACATATGACATTGAAACCGATGAGGTGGCGGTTATATCAGACGGCAACAAGAAAGACAGTGCTAGTACGTATGAAAATCATGTTTGAACGTTCACCAGGATTCTACTTGTGGGCTGTTAGTCTACTAAAAGATTTTGGACTGATTTGGTGTGAACAAAGCCCAAGAATGTACATGTTAATAGTGACATTGGAGTATTTTGCTTGTGTATAAATGAAACCCCATTGATAAAGAATACTGCACATGTTTGTCCTCAATCAAGTACTTCTTGAGTACAGTTGTCCAAGAGTTTAAATGTTACAAATTTACCTAACAAGCTCAGAAATTGTTGGCAGCGATTTAATGTAGCATGCACGTGTTGCCGTTTTCCATTCTCTGGCTTTGTTCTTATCTGGTCTCTCCAGAAACATGCAGCTCAGACTTAACTGGATTTTCTTTCCAACTTGAAGTGCCAGTCACACATAAACAGTCAGTAATCACTAAATCATTTTTTTCGTCGCAGAGGAAATAAAAAGTATGCTAATCAACACATTAGTCAAAACTCTTCTTTAACAATCCCACAGTACCAGCAGCAGGCTTCACCCAGCGAGCCACGATCAATCCTGACTTAAACGAAATCCACGTGTTATCGGTAAGTGCAAACCTTGTTTCTGTGAAACATTTGTGATCGACATGCCTATGCAACCTGTACATTTTTCCCGCAGATGCAACCGGTCAGACGTTACCAGCCAGAATGGTCAATTTAACTCAAGCTGAGTGGTCACCATTATGAAATTGGTTTCATGAGGATTTTTTTCTGTTGACTGCCTTGGTAAGCTATGCAATCCTGAAAAATAAAAGGTTCTTCCTGGGGGCAAATTAAAAGGAAGGAAAAAGTCTTTTTGGAATCTGTGTAGTTAGACGGAAAAATCGTTCCTTGCATGCGTACGTTCAGCACTGTCCTTGGAGTTCTTGTAGGATTGAGAAACCTGCACTGTGAAGAGACTCAGCTGCACAATACAATAGATGCAAAGGATTTTTTCACAATATACGTGTATGCAACCTGCATGTTAAAAATGCAGTTTTTAATTAAAGTTACTGTGCACGGGGGTGGTTAGTCTTGGCCCAAGACGTCAGTGATTTATAGCAGATCGCCCTTTGCACGCAAATTTTTTTGTAAATTGGGATGCCCTGTAGGGTGCCAGTAGACTTGCCCGACCAGCTGGCACTAATGTTTTGGGAATTTTGCAGCACTGGCGATCTGCTGTCGATCACTGATGTTTTGAGCCAAGAAAAAGGTGTGGCTGGATTGATGTACATGAACTTGCAGCACTGCCGACTTTTTGTGTGGGAACAGATGCTCTTCAAATCATCAGAAAGCATGCTCTTCCTGGTGAAATTGTAGATGAGCACGGACATGGAGGCCTCTACTCCCAGCATTCATTTTCTAATTTCCTCGGTTCATTTCATTTGATGTATCGTTTTAAAACTCAGAGTGTGTGGCTGTTTGGGAAAGTTAGGAATGCAGTCACTTGTTTTACTCTGTGGAGTGCTTGGTGACTAGTCACTAAACTTGCTTTCACTGTATCTTATGCCTCTGAATCATCTCCATTCACCATGGAGTACCGAAGTTTGACAACATTTTGAACCAGGCAGTGTATTGCAAACAAATGGAGTATGGGCACGTGTTGGTTTAGCACGGGTTCTCGCACTAATGCCATTTACACATATAATTGTGTGTGTGATGTAGTCACTTTACAGTCTTCTGCAAAAGTTTAGAACCACCCATAGAAAATGCATTAACCTGAAGGAAAACCAAACTTAAACCAATCATGGCAACTTATGTTTATTTTCAATGTGTAACCTTGGTACCTTGGTTGAACATTTTTGACTACATTTCCACGATTTGATATGTTAACAGTCGAATATTCAGTCTGCCCTCCCTTATTTCTGATTGCTTGGACTGGCTTTTTTCTTTACCCATACTGACTTGCAGACAGAATGTCATACAAGACCTGCCTTTGCAAAAAATTTCATTCAAATAGGTATATAGCACTACACTGATGTTACGCACCACTGTAAAAACATGTTAAGTAATCATTCAATGAGACAGTGTACTACATGCCCAGTGACAGAAATGCCAATAAAATTCAAGGTGGTCTTAAACTTTTGGAAATGACTGTAGTACTGCATTATCTAAAGCTTTACAATCGGTGCTTTTGGACAATATCGATATCTTGCACAAACTTATGGGATTTACTGCAGCCAGGATCTTGTTTCTTGGTCTTCAGGGCTTGAGCAAGGACAAAGAGAAGAAAGACGACAGCGTCAAGAACTCCTTCTGGGTTTACTACATCAATCAAAACAGATGGTGAGTTTTGTATGGCAAGGCTGCATTGCTTGATGGTAGTGAGGCACTTGGGGAACATACCCCCCATGTTGTTGAGGAATGCTAGACTCATGGCCTGTGTACATGTTCATACAGGGTTCCCAGTTATCCTGGGCAACCTGGTCCCTGTTTCCAGTCAAGGAGTTGAGAAAAATGCCTCAAATAAGCCGTTTGTGAGTTCAAATTATGCAAATGTAACCTTCAGAAAGCTTAAAGAGAAAACATGAGGGAATTTAATAGGCACAAAAGAGAAGTTTGTTAATCTGTTTATACATACGTTCATTGATATCCAATCAACATGTGCTCTGGATGATTGACTAAAGTGGCTTGTCATTGTGCATATTGCTCCTTATCTCTCTGGCCAGGACAATAATTATCCTGGAATTTTGAAAATCCATCAGGGATATCCTAGGAACCCTGACATGTTCGTCTTCTTTACGGCAAACGAATATCACAACATTTTACAAATGGGGGTACTTTCGCGTGTGAATTCATTAGGCTAGACCATTCTGCTTGTAAACTGGTATTGGTAAAATCTGTTCTTTTATCATCTACTCACTTCAGATAGAAAATTTCCTTAACCGGCAGTGAGTTACATAGCCTACACTACAAAATTGTTCATCTAATGCAATTGAGAAGTGTTGAGGAGTTTGATTGTGATGTACATGTATCTGGGATGCACGTGTGATGCAATTTTAAGGGCTCCCACACATTTCTCAGTGAAATTTTTAAATGTTGAATAATTTTGTGACGCTGCCAAAATCTGCAAATGCCTATTTATACAAAGTGGACTTTCCAGTAACTTGTTTTTATGGATGCCAAAAGGAAACTAATAGTGGTAAACTTGGCCAAGGCATGGATCAATGATTCATACTGATCAAAGCCACTGGCATGACGCATTCCATCTTTTATGGTTGCTATAAGCATTGTTCCAAAATTGAAATAACTTCTTTTCATCCAGGTCCTGTGTGTACAAGAATGAGAACAGCGATCAGCAGTACTGGAGCAGTCGCCAGAGCGTGGAGCCCTGTCCCCGCTTTGCCCACCAGCTGGCTTATGACCACAAGCACAAGAAACACTATCTGTTTGGGGGCAACCCGGGCCGGTCGACGGCCGAGCGCATCCGCCTCGATGACTTCTGGTCGCTTGAGGTACGTATGCCTACAGAAACGGCCAGTTGCATTTGTTTTGCTGGACACCCGCAAGGCCATTTTTTGTGAAGCTTGTGTGGAAGACTCTGATATCATCACATGTGCTGTAGGCCACATCATTTAGAAGAAAGCTGTTAGAGATAGCCTAAGAAAACCCTCTTGAAATGAGTACTTTGACAACACTCTTACAAGCTAAATACACGTCTTCAATTCTAACCTCACCTTGACACAAAGTCAACCAACCCCTCAGGTTGCTACATACACATTCAGCGTGGGACTCTGCAGTGACTAATATGCATGAACGTCGTGCTGAATTTAGTGCCTCATGTATGTGTTCATGTTAGGTAGAAATCTTTCACTGAACATGGATAGATACGTTGGGTCAGTGTCTCATTTTGAAGATGACAAAATGAGCAGTTTAGTTTAAGAAGTTTTCAGTGGGAGGCAAGTGCCAACACAAGTATGGAAAGTCATACAATACATGTGGGTAAGAATCCCTGTGTCTTCACTTTGCTAACAGCTTGTCAGGCCACTGAAAGATCAGGTAGTAAGGCGTTGCAAACATCTGATACGCAAACACCGCTTCCAAGAAATTGCCATGTCCAACCCCGTGCAGGCCCTGAGGTATCTGCAAACAGAGCTTTATGAGACAGTCAATCATAAGGACGAGCAAGAAACCAAAGAGGTGAGGTTGTTTGAAGTGTTGTTGAGTGTGAACTTGTAAGTGCTGGCTGACAACATTGCTTGGTTGTGTAGGTAGGCAGTGCTGACTCGCAGTGCTGACTGGTCGTGCTGTCTGGCAGTGTTGGCTGGTTGTGCCACTCGGCACTGCTGGCTGGTAGTGCTGTTAGCTTTGAGGGTGTGTTTCTTGTCCTTGTAGGCTATGTGATAATGCCTCCACCTAGGCTGGCAGACTTTTCCCTTCTCCCTGTTGGATAAAGAATTCTGATCAGACAAGACAGTTGACTTGAAACAGAGAGAAGTTCAAAGAAGTTGTTTTTCCTATAATTCAGAGCTGTGTCCCCCAGGCACCAGTCCTGCTGATAAGAGTTTGCCACAAATGGCAAGTTCGCTGCTTGCCAGTGGATGATCCTTAAATGTCATGTTGATCCCAGCTCTGGTTTTTGCCCACAGTTCCAGCTGCTTGCCTCAAGTCTGTTCAGGCCACGACTAGAAGTGCCTGACCACCTGCTAACGGTGCACACAGAAGAATCACACCCACACTATTCCACAAGAACTCAGGTATGCAGGTCATCTGAAGGAAGTCTGAGTCACCACTTTGTGACTTACTCATATAAGCTTGTAGAACATGCCACGGGCTCACATTGGTGCAAGCGTGGGACAAAGACTGAGCATGACCAGTTTTCATCTGAATGGGAACAAAACCATGGCAACAAAGGCTGTTCCCCAATTATTTGGCTGTGTCCTGAAATTACGCAAGAGTCTGCGGTAGTAACCACAGCTAATTCCCATTGTGTGTAATTTCAAGCCACAACCAAGCAATTGGGACACGGCCTATGTAGAGAATTACTGTTGGTCCACTTTCTCCCTTCTCCCCCAACCTCCAAAGGGCCTTGATATTCTCAGGTGTTATGCGTCCCTAGGGTATTCAAAACCTCATGTCCCACATCATTCCAGTCAATAGTTTTTAACTGTTACCCTTTTCACAAGTGTAAAAACAATTGTGTGCTCTTTCCACTGACTCCATCCCCTTTTTGATGGCATACACAAAGAAAACACGATGACCGATCAACCTTTTCCCAAGTTTTTGAAAGTGTATACAGGCTTGTAAACCCCTCCTAACACTCCTTTTGTACACTCATGACAAGGATCAGGAAAATGGATGACAACTTATGCAGTCTAACTTATTAATGTATTTGCTGGACGTCCAAGTTAACATAGCATGAAAAATTGGGTTTATTTTTGGCATTGGTAAATAATTTCAACCCAAACTTGTGCCGAGGATGGTGAGCTTTACTGAGACAAATTTGTTTTTCTTGTTTTCTTTTCTTCGTTCGGCAGCTGTTTGACACACTAGTCAATTTCTTCCCAGACAGCATGTCACAGCCAAAGGGGAACCTAGTTGATCTCATCCTCTAGGGGGCACTTCATGTCGATTCCACCGGCTCAACAGCTTACAATGTAAGGATACTGGCAGCCCGAAAGTCTTGCCCGGTGTGCTCTCTTGAGCGGCCTGAGCTACATGACAAGTGTGCTGCAGGAGCCACTCGGCACAGATTGTTTTAGCTCCCTCATCTAATGAAGATGATGTCGTGATGTGGCAGCTGCAGTTATCAACACTGCCTTAATACTCGCATTAGCAACTATGTTAAGTTTAGTGGCATTAGTTGGTACATTGAAAGGCCAGTTGTACAACACGTTAAAGTGAAACGTGAGAGGGCCGGGGACCAGCAAAGAAGACTTGCATGAACACAAAAACAAATGAAAGAACTCAGTCACATGATCAAATCGCCAGATTATGTTTAGTAATCAACAATTTTTAGGAGCTGTTATTCTAACTTAAATGATTCTATGCCATAATGACGACTAAAAAAGTAAAATCTTACTTTCTTTAGCTCCAGAAGTGCCTGTTATGGGCAAGAGACGTCACGTTTACAGAGATACATGGACCTGTGCCTCGCAATTGTACAACAATTAAGAAGGTTTTTTTTTTGGTAGATTGGATTTCCTGACATCGGGGTTGCATTACTTGTAAAATGAATTTGCACATTTGTTACAGTTTCAGATTCCTTGACGTAGTCGATAACCCTCTTTTTTTAATTTAGAGGTTAATTAATTTTATCAATTGAAGAACATCCGTGCACTAAGAGATGACATGTTTCCTGCACAAATGATTTTAACTGCATGTCGAAGAATCAAAAATTAGCTCTTAATTTACAAAATAGTTTGAGAAACAGAGACACACTGTGTGTTTCATAGGTCTGTGTGCCTTAGATATAAAAACTTCAAAAGCAAAGAGCTCCTCGTTGACTTGTTAAACAACACTTGTTGACAGTTGTTATGTGGGGCAAGGGTTCAGTACGGTCGCAGTGGTTTTTATTTGTCTTGAGTCATCAGGAATACTCTCATTGGTGTCCTGCAGTCATTTTGAAATCCTTGGAAATCTGACATCTTTTTAAAATTCCCATTCTCCGAGGTGATTGGCCGGAGACGTTAACTTTTCCTGTTGATTTGATTTGTGCTCAGTGCTTGGAAGGGTAAATGGTACATATGACCATGACTAGAAAGCCTGATATGTAGGAGTATGTTGTGTGTTGGAGTGTTGTGAAGCTTCACAGACGCGCCCCTAATGGTTGTCAAGTTTAAAAACAATTGATAGTTGGTGAGGGGAGGGGTGTCTGTCTTTTAAACTAAAACTAAAAAGGCAAAAATTTATTTCACAGTCGGCAATCAAGTAGGGAAATCATCGGCATGTAAATTTTGTGGACTGTCTCCATTTTTGCCTAGAGACTGGCCTCGTTTAATTGCAACATGATATGCAAGGCAGTGTTGTGGATGTACGTTTATTATATTGCATTCATTTTTACCAAACTTAATAAGTGGCTGTTCTAAACGAATCAAATTACAAATATCCCAAACTTGTGTAACTATTTATACCATCTAGAATGGGCATTGCTTATTTAATAATATGAAATGCAGGATATCTTACTATCATTCGTGACTTAGCTAGATGTTTTCATACCTAGATATACTAAATATGTCTTCATGGAACTGAACAGCGCTCACCATGTGTGTTTTCCTTCAAAACAATATAAATTCCCTATTGCCCTCCTGTTTCATTCAGTTTTTAATGGTTATTTTCATCCTTAATGTTACAAATATTATATTGCTTTTTATCTTTTTATGTTTCATTGTTGAATTTTTTTCTGTCCTTTTAAAAGCTTTCTTTGTTCAGTGAATATGACGATATACCTGTGTGAAACTCCACAACTTACTTCGTCATTCGCCATGAATTTATGGAACTATGCATATCATTCAAATGTGTAAATTTCTTTTATATTCATCAAGTTATACATGTTTTGATTCCCCACAGATATGTTAATACTTCTTTGAGTTAATGTGAAGATCATTCATTGTGTTTTGGTACCTGTTTTTAATGTGTTTTTTTTTCGTTTCATCCTCTTGCACTCCAACGTTTGTGTTTCCGGGCATCTGTCTATTTTTTGCTGTGGTGTACGTGTACATGTTTCGTTGTTACGCGCACATCGGGGTAGTGGATAGAGGGATAGGCACTGTTCATCAGGGATGGGTGGATCGCTTGAAGCCTTCCAATTTCTTTCCCGTTTTGGTGGGCACGTCAGTGGTGCCAAGTTGTTTCAAAATAAGCAAAAGTAGCAAACAAGGCCTAAGGAATCGAGCTCCCACCCTCTGTAGCTTCAAATGGTGCTCGAATGCCTAACATGTCCAATGTGTTTGAACGACCGATCTTGTCAAATAGAAAGTACATTTTTTACGAAACCATAACTTTGTGAAATATTTACTTCTATTCAAAAATTAATGAGGCTTTTGAGTGGGGGCTGCTTGCAAAGTTTTCTTTTTCATCCAAGATATTGTGGCTATTTTGTACTTCGAAAGAAAATGCGTTGGCAAAACATTTGCTATTTTATAGAAGTCGTGAAATAATGAGCAAAGTGAATACGGTGACTTGAAAGAAATAACCATGATTTTTTTCCCAGGACATTGTGTGATTTTATCTCTTCCTTTGACGACAGAGTTAATGGAAAGGGTACGAGAGGGGAAGATTATCCAGCGTGTGTGTAATTTGTGATAACATGAATCTTGGCTTTGAGAACGCCTTTACTTCAGAAGCTTGTGTGGTGCAAACCCGTTTTGCACTCTTCAGGTATATTTGCCGACTGCCAACCTAAAACACAGCTAGTCATCACCTCACGCTGATGTATCGGCAAAAATAGACTTCACCTGTGAAGATCATCTTCCACACAATATATGGATCCCTGCAACGCCTCAAATACAAAAACAAATAAGCAGCGCCTTGGGCGCTAGACTACCGCAGCTGTCAAAGTATTTCAGATACGCGATGACTGTAATATGGATTCAGGCGGTGTGTATCCCCTAAGTTTATTTTCATCCGTCGCTGTGGATTTTGGAGCGGATGTGACGGCTAGAATTCCATACCGTTCACGGGACAGTACTGATCTGGGTCATTCTTAAAATATTCTCGAGTCGTAAACAAAATTAGGAAACGAATGTTAACTTCAGTTGGGCGTGGATGACATCATGTGACGTGTATAGGGTTTTAATGCAACAGTAACAATGTAATATAATATATTACCTTTGTTTCCGCCTGTCTGCAACAATGGGACATCGAAAATCTTACGGGTCTGACTCCCATCGCTAAAAAAATTCCTAGACCCCCCCTGCATGTGATTAAAAATACGTTTGCCATATTTTTGTTGGCAATCATAAGACAGTTACTTATTTGCATTTATTTTTCACTAACACTGCGCATTCTTTATAATTAGTTGAGAACTGAATAGCTAACCACCACCCGCGGGCTTCCAACAGTATTGCTTATCTATTCAGTTTCCATAGCCTAATAGCCGGTGTACAATGGTCAGTTATATATATTGTTCAAGCCATTACCATTTAGCGCCACTGTTAACACGAGCACACAGGTACAATTTGCTCCCATGTATGAAGGAATCTATTTGATGAACGACAAATCAGCACACTATAAATGACGGCTCGTTGAAGGGAAGGTGTTGGCCAGCAGCGACGAAAGAAAAGCAAAACTGAGAATATATGCACCATGATGATCAGGAATGTATCTTAATTAAATGTCATTACTAACTTAAAAATACATGGTAATCGTATCATGTTCAAGACGTACGTTCAATATGGGGTTTATTTGGGGACAAATTTAATGATAATCTAAATTTCAAATACACAAAAGTGGATAATATTTGAGACTCGATTAAAAGTTCATAACGCACCCTGTAGTGGATCATGATACAACCACACTTTTTTAGGGATGTTCAGGCAGTTCATACACAAAAGAAAAATGACTTGCGTAACTTATTAAAATTCATGCTGAGCTTTTGTCTTTCTCGGGTGTGGGGTCGAGAAGAGAAAAATAAATGAAAATACCCCTCAGGCACACAATTTCCAGGTGCCCCAGTGATTTACAGCAGTTTCCGAAGAAAATTACCTAAGCGAGTCATTTCAGTCCCGAAGGTTCGCAAGCCACAAGCCTGTGTAAACACGAAAAGAAATATGTCATTAAATCCTGCGGGCTGCGAACACTTACCAAGCAAACTTGTCAAGAATGATAAATTCCGGCGCGCACATCGCAGACGTGGCGTTTTGTGGCGCAGTGTCTTGAAATCTTTCGCTAGTGCCGGGGTCGATCTTCAAGAACGATCGTTGGCACAGAATGATAAACGCCCTGCCAAGACTGCGGAGAGGGAATGGCAAAATTGTGAGGGGACTCACCTGACACTGCCGTGCCCACAACGATAACCTACCCGTACAGACGTCACCCATGCGTCACAGTTGGTGATCGATCTCACCGTTGTGCATGCTTTCTAATAATCTCGTTAAGTTGTTCAGAGAGGGCGCTATAATTAGCAAGTACTTCAGCTCTCGGGTGCCGGACGACGAGCGGCATCGTTCGTTTTCGCTCAAAACAGGAAACGGTCGATCATATCATTCAGCGATTTGGCGGCTGCTGATGCCCTGCTGTAGGCCTGGTCTATCTGCTGTTCAAAAGGTGCGTTATTTTTTCTATATTAGTCCAGTAGCAGGCAAGCAGTGTACCTTTCACGATAGTTTGCTTGTTTTCTATGCAACTTCCGATCAAAAATGATTGCTTATCGGTGCTACCAGTGTGGAGAATTGGTGTCCTTGCGTTAACACCGTCGTTTCGTGTTCTTCAATTTTGCAGAGTTGACAGATGGGCTTTCGGCGTATCGAATTCACAATTAAGTGCGTGGTTCTTGAATGCTTGAAATGCGCAGTACTACGACCCGGCATTTAGAAGGATGCAGGCTTTGCATCTAGATCTATGAAGATTTTCCTCCCCAAAAGGTAAACCTTGATTTGTGTGCCTTCTTCTCTCGTAACGTAAAAATGATTTTTACATAGCGGTGCATTGTGTTTGTGGTTATGTGTGTTTTCAAAGTGAAGTCCTTAAATAATGGATAAGAAATTGACTTCGGTATTTTTACGTGTAAATGTGAGCGTAGATGTACATTGCAATTTTGTCAGAGCTGACATCGAGGCTACACTGTAAAGTGGACATATTTAGAAGTAGACCCTGCACCATGTAACTTTGTTCTGCCATACAGTCTGTAACATTTCAGGAGTCCTGTGCACCGTCCCTTGCCTGTACCATGGATGTTACTTGGCCCTGGCACGTGTGAACAAAATTTGCCAATGTTGCAAAAAGGGTATACCCATATACATGTACATTGCATCCTGGAAGATCCTCCGCACCATGGTCGTGTAGCTGCAGTAAATTTTTCTGCACTCTTCTTCAGTGTTTGGAGACTCTTTTATATTCCTTTTTGGTTAAGCGCATCAAAAAAGAGCACTTTCTTCAACGCCGAGGATTATCCTTCGCTCGTCACCCAGAGCCCGAACAGGGCACTGGGAAGGGCTGATAGATTTGCACAGATTTCAATACGTCACACAGGGTCACAGCTAACGACGCGCAGAGCATTGTGAGTAAACTTTTTGTTGGGCGCCGTTATCAATTAGATATTTTTGCTCTTTCTTCCTCGTGGCTGAAAATATTCTCAATACACTTTATTAGTTCCAAAATTGATGAAGATTAAAAAACAAGATGAGAAATATATCACCAAAAGACACGTGATCATCTGAGAAGAAAAATTGCTACTATGAGTGTACCAGGGCCATGCTTTTATCATATGGCCCACACTTTGCTTGTGCCAAAGCATTGCCAATGGCGAATCTTAAAAATAACATAATGTTTCGCTAACTGGAAGTGGTAACTTCCGGGTCGCAGGTCGTGTGCAATGTAACCAATCACAGTGCAAGGCCATCAGCCCTGTTCGGGCGCTAGGCTACGATGCCAAAGATGATCCACACTTTCCAGGACAACCGAGGGCGCTGTTTTTGTGATGTCATCCAGGGAAGGCACACTGCAAAAACCCTGGTGTTAAAAACAACACTTTGGGGGTGTGATTAGATGATAACACAATGCGTCATTTTAATATCACTGGTGTTACTTTATACTTTATCAGTGTTACAATGCGCTGGAGGGCGTTAAACGTAACACCAAGGGTGTTGAAATAACACAAAAAATTGTAACACCACTGAAAAGTGTTGGTGTAGTCCTCTGATAACACAGTTTTTGCAGTGCATAGTTCAGTGCATAGGTTTTTCTGTTCAAATTGTGAACCCACAATATTATACTTACTGAAGACATTTCTGAAGGGATCGATGCTTGCTTATTGATGTGCACATACACAACAATGAATTGGCAAAAAAGAGAAACTTTAATTGAGAAGAATCGACAAAAATGCGGGAATTTTTGTGTAATCAATGTAACACCAAGGCTTTCTTCCTATCCTAGGATGACATCATAGTTTCGCTCATGAATAAGGAAATACGATCAGCAAAAAACAACAAAAAGATACTAAAATATCCTTTGAAACAGTGGGACAATCATTGAAAATAAGGTTGAGTCGATCGCAAAGGTGCATTTTGAAGATTTGTTTTGAAACAGACTGATTGCAAATATGATCGGTCAACCCCAAACAGCATCGCTAAATATGTTGGTCTTTGACATAGAGCTGTATATAAATGGTCTTAATATAGACGCTCAACATGAAGGGTAGGTTACACGCCCGATACCTCGCCTGTTTCATGGTCTTCATCTTTGATGGTCAGCACGCAGAATGAAAATAATGAAGTCTCCCTGTTATTAAACGAGATGCCGGTATCGCAAAGTTTCCATTATCAGTCCGTCCAGATTGTTCTACTATATTCATTATTTTGTCAGTATTACAAACCTGAATCCCATCGAAGACGGCTCGTCTGACTTGGTCTTTCCGTAACAGTCTCGAGACATCTTCAAATAATGATCTTTAATCTTGACGGCCACAGACAGGCGCTGACGTTTGCTCGGGTGGGGGCCGGGTGACTCAGCGTGCGATGTCTACCAGCAGAACGAGTGGCAGCTCGCGGGGGAAAGGGATCCATGCCAAAAAAATTCAAGAGATTGACATGGAGCATCCAAAGCCTAATTGGTTCGTTCTTCGGAGAGTAAAACTTTCATTCAGAAAGAGTTTGCATCGCATGGATTTTTGCATTTTGCAAGGCTGTGAACTTGCCTGGTTGAGTTTAACGACTTGAAAATTCCATTTCGTTTAAGCGGGGAATGGTCGAGGATGAGGTTAGAATATCTTCGTGAGAGCTGTCAAGTGTTCTGTTCTGTTGAGCCAATGGCGCCGCATTGCACACGCTGAATGCGACTGGTCGACACCATTAAAAATCGCAGTTCTTCCCAGAGATGGAAACATTACTGGACGGAATGATGAAATGGAGTCTTTTGCACTCGGACTGGCTTGAGCTTGCTTCCTTATGTAGAAGCAAAGGCACCGACTGAACTTGTTCCATACACGAATTACGCGTACGGTAGCCATCAACCATAAAAAAAGAGGCAATCGTCCGAAGCCTGATTTTGTTGGGATGCCACAATGTGGTTGATGCTAACAAACACGCCATGTACAGTGCCCGTATGAGGTGCAATTAAAGTTTCCAATTTCTGTTCACAGGGAGGCTTCACTCTTTTTAATGTAAATATGGGGAGCAATCATTATTAACTTTTATAGTGTCAGTCGAGTCTTCATTCCGGTCTTTTTCCTGTGGAGTGAGCGATGTTCAAATTCTTAATAAGTCGTAGGATAAATATCCTGATCGATAGAAGGAAACTTTTCTCCATTTTGATAGACCGACACACTTTACCAACGGCAAATGCACTCCTTGTCTGAAGGGACCAGAGCGATGGTGTCAACTTTATTCAATATTTTAGTCACGATGAATATTTGTTGAAATATAACACCGTAGAAGATATGAACCTGCACGTTTTTGGCCATGCACATTCTCACAAGTTGCAATTAAAACCTGAAACGAAAAGGCTAATGCGTCTGTCTACCGTTCGTTTATAATCTCTGCAATCGGGTTCGCTCTCCATTCGGTGCCGTGTTTCCCAGGCGTTTGTAACCCTATCTTCCCGCGAACTCCCTGCCATGTTCTCGGGGCGATGGCTGTCTCAAGTTTTTTCCTGCTTCGTAAAAGGAGGCAGTCGTTATGGATTCCATGGATCGAGAGTCTCCAATCATTAATGCAAATTGGACCTGGGGAAGAGGACTCATTTGACTTCCCATCGACAATATTATTTTTGGAACACGTTACCCTTTAGGCCTAAGTAACTTATAATCGTTATAAAGAATAAACCCACTGACTCTAATCGTGAGACACAGACAAGAAGCAGCTCAATGAGAAACTGCAATCATTACGATTCACTGTACATTATAGGTTAATAAGATACAGTGTATATAATGATAAATTGATGAAAACACATCGTCCAAAATGATGATGATAAAAATATCATCTGTCTGCAGCATCTCATTAGTTGCTTCAAGTGACAACTTGTGATGTGAATTTCAAATATATTTACGCTTTTCGAAGGAGTGCCTAAAAGCATGCCTGGATTATGCCTGGCGTGGGCGGATATAACTTTCAGAGAGTGAGGGTGATATTGAGGTTAGTGTAGGGTAATGTCTATAAGACGGTACGGGAAAGTGCCCTTGAAGATATCACACTCTTCGTGAATTATGCTTCTTTTCCTTGCATTCGAGAACAGTTCAAGAAAAATGTAAGAACTTAAGCAATTTATTGCATCGTTGGCTGAACGGGAGTGCTTTACCCACTATATAGAAACTCCAGTTGTATAATATCAGGCCTATTATAAGCAGACAACATGAAATACACACAAAGACAAAAATACTGGGCTTAATGTATATAGAGTGGTTTGTATAAATGATCCCCAAATAGGCCTAGGCTTTACTTTTTATGTTTGTCATGATAATATACCGGTATCTTCAGTCATTCTTTCTAAGAACTCGTGATATTTGGGGGATTTGATAGTAAGTTCTATTTGGATTGTACTTTTTTTGTCTCGTTCGATGCCTTTTCACAAGCAAATGTTAATCGAAGAATATATCAACATACATGTCATGAGTTGACAAACGAATTCACAAACTCTGGCGGGAATCGGGTATCAGTGAAGAACGTCCTGCTGCCACACATGCACAAGTTTTAGGTTAGTACTTGACACCAACGATATGCCACTTTACCTGGGTGAACTACAGTGCGCCCTAAAGGAGCTGGTGGTTTTTGTATTTGTTTCTGTCTTTTATTGTGGTTTGTTTGATGTTTACCCAGGAGCATCCATAACACAGAGGCATTTTGTCAGAGATGACGTCTTATTTTTTTTTTCAAATGTAGGCTTACATGAACACAAAAACTATTAAACAACCCCCCCCCTCAAAAAAATCTAGAATTGGACCTGTAGCCCACCGGCTACACCGACCTTTTCGACCCGTGCCGCATCTAAAAACGCCCCGAAGCGCAATCCAGTCTTGTTTTGAAAGAATCCGGGTGTGAAAACTGCATTTCTTGCCAGGCGTCTGGGCAATCGAGTGGAAGTGGCAACCTGAGCTCAATAGGAATACATTATGCCGAGAGGGTATAGACCAGCCCCCAAGGCGTGCTCAATTGGCTCATATGCATGTTCTTCTCAAAAGTATACTTTTGCTTACCGACCGATCTTGCTTAAATATTATTTCCTTATAACGAAGAAGCCTTGGATACCATGCTCTTAAACAGTCGTAAATCATGCAGTTTATAAATATCTCCAAGATGGCGTCGGAGTCCTTTATTCAAGGTAATCAGCGCTTGCGTAATGCGCGTGACTCCTCGCAGTGTGTGCGGTTATGACCTTTCATGACAAGTTAATACCTCATACATCTAGTATGATAATAATGCTTAACCTTGCATTCCCACTTACGGTTTCATTTTTGTCTTTTCCCATTTCCAAATTCCCCCACAGTTTAATTCCCTGTCTTGAACGATAACCTGTCAATGGCATTCCAATTTTCCACCACGATCTAGATATAGTTCAACATCAAATACATAGTCTGGGTTTTATTTGCCAATTGAAAAATAGAATTATCTTCCCGTTTAGGTTCAGTTACAAAATTAAGTAAGAAAACACAGGGAGATAGTTAGTCGATTTGTGAATAGTATCTAACGAATTATTCAGTATCCTTTCCAGATGTTACCATGATCCCCACTTTGCATATATGATCTGTTTTCATTATGCCCTTTGCAGTATTGCAGTACGATTTTGATGCGGTCAACGTCCCGGTAGCTCTGAAATGCTCTAGTCCGAGTTCGTCGTCTCTATAACCCTTAATGTACCATACTCTTCAACATCCATTATTCAATCTTGGGGAGCATAACCAAGCGTTGTCAGAGTACCATTTCTGGAATTTTATTTGTTGTTCAAAAGGGTTTCAAGTAAAAAAAAATGCAGCTTTTCAGGTAAAATGCGTGGCAAACAGGGCTGTTCGTATACTTGTAGAGAAAACTATTACAATGAAGCTCTTAGTCTAATCAAACTGCCATGGTCTTGGCTGAACGAAGAAACCATTTACTTAGCAATTCGGAACTAAGCTTTAATTAATTTTGCCATCATTATTTCAGAAGCAGGCCTATTGCTTTTGCAGGAGTAGCAGTGTTTCAAATACATCCTAGCATTAGGAGCTTCGAAACAGCGCATGGGAAATTAACGGAAATAATTTCAGAGAGAAAATTTTATAGATGTCAAAATGTATCAAATACCTATTGCAGTGACTTGCTCTTGGTGAAGAGAGAAAACGTTTTCATTTATTCAATTTTATTATAATGTTTAAGGAGGCTGCACTTTTCTAAAAATAATTTCCACTTCAATTTTCAAGCAAAACGGGTCCATAACAGTTCACGCTGGTCTTGTACCTGTACGTTATCCTTTCATATGAAGACCTTGACATGTCCGCCTCACCGTGGGCAGGTGCATACACAATAGATGAAATGCACAGATCAACGGATTATTGTCGGGACGTTATTACAGTAACATGAAGATCAGCACTGCAGGCACGGAGGGGTCATATGAAATCTCGAGAAGAGAGGGATCGGGGTCATTTTCACCATCGGAACCTTTAATACGTCAGTTGTTGAGAATACGCTCGTCGCCAAATTCGGAATGAACTTTTGCTCAACAATTTTGTTCTTGGCAGAAAGTCGGGATTGCTAAAGTTGTTGTTTTCATGTCGTCATGGTATTGCAAAGTAACAATACGCCGCTTCTAGCTGTTATTACATCCCCTGTATGTAAAGATTTGATTGACCTGTCTTGGTTCATCAGAGAGGAGCAGCCTTTCAGGAAGCCTTTCACACCAGAATAGGGAGAGATGAGTTTGCTCGAAAGGATTTCATCCAGATTCTTTCTCTATGTCTCTTGAATGTCTGGTTATTTTTTATATGCAGTGTCTTTGGGAACATGTAGTTTTGCGGGACCAAATTAATGGTTTTCCTCCGCTAGCACAATGAACCTCCTGTCGGGCAGTGCTCTGGTGAGCTGACCAAATGCAAAACCGGGGCGACAGATAGATTGACGAGTGACAAGGACTCAACACGCTGGAAGGCCTTTACAGGCAATGGGTTGCCAGACCAGCCACGCGCTTACCTTGTTAGCCGTTAACAATTGAATTTTGTGTATGGTAAATGAAGCTTTGACATTTTGCGTGAGACACCGACTTGTCACTAGAGTATTACCAAAATGTCTAACCTGGTTAGGAACACGAGGAATCATATATCCTGCTTTAACACATGTACAGGTATGGCAGGCTCTACCAAACATTAGCCACTGCTCAGCTTGTCATGTTAACAAAAACCTACCGAAGATCTTACACGTTGGAATAAAAAAGACCACTCGACTAATAAATGAGAGTCCATTTAGTTTTACACCTTGGTTGCATGGCTTATTTTTTGTAATCCAAAAATCATGCGCAAGACGGACGTAGCTTTCCGAAACAGAAATCAAGACGCTGTTGAGTTATGAATATAACACTGATAAGAGGGTTTGAATTCCTGTGCAAATTGCGGTAAAATGCATATTCCTGGATATTGGAGGGTTAACAATAAATGACTGCTGTAATGGGACATGACGCTTGAACGCCCAAGGGACTCATAGCACCCAACTTAGTTACCCAAGGCGTCAAAATATCATACCCAACATCACAGCAGTTAACAATTGTTTTGTTATACCTCTGTCTTAAATTCTGTACAGTTTGCTCTCCTGAATTGTCGCCAATTTCATCGAAACGACGAACGTGTCGGTCCGTTATATCGCTTACTTGTATTGGTCGCACGCGTGTTTTGGTCGAAAGCAACATCTCTACATTTTAAAACCATAATATTAGAGGACAAACTGCATTTGTCTTCAAGCTTAGCATACTTAACGAAGAAATTGTAGAGCTCCAACAGCTAATCGTGTCGTATGTTACTTTGCTGAGTTTGCTACAATGTATTATCAACTCTGAATCTTATTATTTGACTCCGTTTGATGTGCTATATCCAACAGTGAGGTAAAATGCCTTTTATGGCCCTGTCACGTGATTGTTCTTGGTCATAGGTATAACAAGCATAATAATGTGGGTTATACATTTGAAATAACTTATACGATTGAAGCAGTCGACCATTGTGCACTTGTTATCTTTTTAGGGCGCGGGTGATCTCTCCCATCACTAAGCCTTCATATTTCCCTGTTTCTCAGATGTCGAAGTATTGGACATACAACACAAGTAATAGCAAGCAGACTCGGAATGAAGTCTTTTATATACAGTTATAATCATAGATATCAACATACATCAAGGATATGAGTAACATCTTGCTTCTGTAAACCGGAGTATACCCCCAAGATTCCAATTCCTGCATAGACCAGAAATCTAATCCCGAAATGACGCCCACACGCCGGTGAAACTCGGCCCTTAAAATATCGATTTTGTCAACCCTTTTGTGCAAGAGGCCTGCCCTGATCAAAATGTGGAGATCACATTCTCCCGCGTGAGTGGTAATCGATTGAAAACGAGGAGATCTCGCACCTGGCGTAGACGACAGGGCATAGGCCTACACAAAGTGAGAAGAGTAAACGAGGGTAACTGATCAGCGGGAGCAGCACGGTAGTTTTAGCTTTGCTTTATATCCGGTGGTGAGGACTTCTCTAGCAATTATTACAACGCCTAAAGTGGTGATAAATATTGGTAACTAGTAATAGTTACAATGAGGAAATCAATATTTGCTCTATATTAATAAGTAGCAATCTTGGCTAAATGATATAATCCAATTGTTTCATCCATTGTGAAATTTGAAAACTCGCCTGACAGCTTCATTCAGCGCTATTGGCTCCTGGTGCGCATTAATATTTCAAATAGTGTACCGGCTATGTCATCATGCACTGGCAGGGGCTCTGAAGAAATACAAATTTTATCTGATCCGGTCACCTTCATATTCAAAATAAAGCTTAATTTCCCATATACTGTTTACAGACCGTCAGTACATTTTACCAGTCAGTTTACCAAACCACACATTTCCACCATTCTCTTTGAGAAGATTGTGCTTCAATCAATGTTTAGTATAGTATATGTAATGTTTATTGATTGATGTTTTGGTACTTGAGTGTGGTTTTTCTAGTATTTCGCGAACTATTCTTTTGCTTTTGTGCTGATTGTCAGCCATTGCTTCACCGGCCACTTAATATAAGCAAAAATACAACTGTGCTGTAAATATTGCAAGCATTAAGGAACAGGAAACATCCTGAGCGTTAAAACCGTTGTGCAATTGAGATGCTGTTCGAAAATGAAAAGGTCAAAACATCACAGCATTGCAGTGGGAAAAAAACGGAAATGTTTTAAAAGCTTGCGTCATTGGGACGCGGAAAAGGCAGTGCCACTTCTCAGACCAATAAAAACCATCCACGATTCATTAATTTCCAAGAGTGTGAAAACCCTGCAGTTAAGTGCATTAAATGGTATGGAGCATACTCCACAGAGCCGAATTGTTTGCATTCCGTCCTTGGGTTGGTATACAGTGCAAAAAGGGTGAATAATGGTACGGGTTGTCCAAATAAAAAGGTATATGCTTGTACAGTGTAATGGGCCAGCGGATAAGAATCGGAAAAAACAATTATTGTATTCACGGTCACGGTGGCACAATACTCTCAACGCAATTTGTGAGATCTTAGCTCTCTGCAACCGCTGCCTCCTTTTATACTACTACTGTGTTATCAGTACTTGCATTATCTATCCATGATCTGAGCTAGACAGCGCGTTTCCTGTTTCATCCGTTGCCAGTTCTAATACCTGCTCGTATCTGTAGGAAAGATTACCGGTAATGCGCATGCCTTAACTTTAAGCCAAGGCCATTCGTCGTAATTAAAAAAACATACACTCTGTGTCGACATTGTTTCTATGTGATCATCGCTGATGTGCCGGATCGCAAGTTCCTTTGATATCCAAGACACAAGGGACAGCTTTGTTTGAGGAGCCTTGTTATTTGAAGCCGAGGTGATGAACCCATAAGAAAAGACCTGTATGGACAGGTCTGAGATCATGATGATATTATTCATTAAGACTGAAGCTATGCTAGATCTACTGCCGAATGGAGATGTTGGAAATAACAAGAATTTTCTGAAATGAAACACGAAACTTGTTTGTCATCTAGAGAGACCTTCAACTTGTGCCAAATCTCGATGATGGAGGCGGTGTTTGGTATTTTTCTCTATGGGAGAGCGTTAGCATTCATCAAAGACAAAACCTGAAATTAAATTGGATAAAATATCTATCTAGGTCACTTGTTTTCGCTTTAAGTCTCATTTCTCGTTTAAGAAAAAAAATAATTAGGAGGTTTTTATGTCACGATTGAAAGGGCTCCTTTAGCTTTCCTTGTAGGTAAAACTTAACGACAATGTGCCCCAAGTTAGGATATCTTGCTGTCTTAAAATTTCTCTTTAGCGATTATGATGTTTGAAGCAAGATTTTCTCACAATTATTTTTTGTAAATTCTGGGTTCCAAATTTGAGCAGAAAAACCCAGATGCGCAGCTTCTTCCCAAATGACATCACAACAAAAACTAATCCAAGTTTGTAAGGGAAAATATAAAAAGTGCACTCGTGTTTCGGTAATATTACGTGATATCCGATGGTCTTAACTACAAAAAAGAGTTGAACGTTTCACCAATTATGCTAGCCCTTTACAGTGCTCCCGTGTTATTTTTCTGCCAAACAATCAATAGGCTCACTACGGCATCCAAATAAATTACAGCTAGCTGATAGTTACCGGTGTCTGGAGTGCCATTTTTTTAAAACTGGAATACTGTTTCCTGAAGAAATACAATCTGAAACATTCCTGACACCAGGCGGCTCAGGTGTCACAGGTTGAAATTAATGTTGCCTTTCGGTCATTCAACTGTCTGTGCATGACCCAGTAAGGTGCACAAAGATATTGTTACCTCCCCGAGGATGTTACTGAGACCACCCACAACTGTTTTCAGCCTCCGCAGTAATACTACATAATGCTGTTAGTAATCATTTTCCCTGTAGGACATTGAATTTAATGGAGTTTTCCCAAAGAAATCAAAATAGTTTACTCTTATTACAGCTGCACCTTATACTGCGTAGTCGCATTATGTCTAGGATTTGCCTCCTTCATGTAATTTATCTCATACTTTCACCACAAATTCGAGGAAATTATGTTTTTGTATGCGTCTGTATATTCTTTCGCAAAACCACATGCATTTCACCGCCTAAGTCCACTCATTGAACAAATTAATTATTTCCAAAGGCCGCACAGGTGTACGTAGGTTTGGCAGCTATGAGAAATCCCATAAACTCTCTCTCGCTCTATTTTCATAGAGAAATTCAATCTAAATTATGTCCACACGACACTGAAAAGACTTGTGCTTTGATCTGAATGCAAACAGAAATCCAACCTGATTCCATAAACTGCGAATTAAAAAAAAAATCATCGCATTATGAGATGTGCCTGCGACTCCTTGTGCTATTCCTTTTTGTATTGTCACCTGCACTTCCTTGGGCAGGAAAATGTCAGTTTCTGTCGGCCCTCTGCAGGAAATGTCAAGAGACTTTTCGATGTGCAGGCAAGCATTCCACGAAGAAGCTGTGGGACAACTTATTCTGTGCTGCATAGTAGGAGCTCGCAGCATCAACAGACCATGATGTGCATTTAGACTAAGTATGTTCAAAATGGTCAAAAATTATGCCAGGATCAGGACTGGGAACGATTCCAGCAGACTGCTCAGCCTTTTGCGAGTTAAATTTGAATAAAATCTGGTACATTGAGTTCTTTAAATTCAAGTGAACACAAATTCAATTCTCCATACTAAAGGCACTGGTGCTTACCTCATGATTCGGGGCAACTTTAGCTCAGTTACATAAGAAAAGCCTTGCACCAATACAATGTTTTCAATTTATAAGAAGGGCACAAACGGACGAGTCTATTCCAAAGATGGTGCATGGTCACTATGTAAAATTTTGCCCCGGATCACGAATTATAGCAACAGCTTCTTTAAATAGAGAACTCAAATGAATTGTTATGTTTATGCACAATCAGATGTACTAGATTTTATACAAAATTAACTCAAAAGGCTTGTTGGGCATCTGATTTATTAAAGGCTTAATTAGGTGAATAAAACTTCTAATCTGAATTTCAAGTTTGGTGTTGAATAGGTTGTGGAGACGATGGAGTCGACATCTTTGGCAATGTGCCAGAATACTTGAGGTACATCAGCTGATGGGCAAAGAAATAAAATTCTCGGGACAATGGAGGCTGAAGGTCAAAAGCTTTACCGGAATTCCCTTCAAGAGCGACTAGACGTGTCGGAGGTTGACTTGAAATCGGAGTAATCTAAAAGAAATATCTCATTTGTTAACACCATCAGCACCTCAAAAGACGTCAATACCATCCAATGCATACTTTTTACCTATTCAGAACTTCAAAACGGTGGTTGCCTATTGCAGAAATAACATTGTCGAAGCTATAGAATGTGAGCAAACGTGCCGCCAGCTTTCATAAACGATGGTAACGTTTTTTCAAGCCCAAAATCGAGCACCCTTCTTAGAATCGCGTCTCAACCTCCCATCACTGGGGCAGCAGCAGGACTCTCTTCAGTCACAGTGTTGCCTATGACCAGCCTCAACCTCCACTGTCCACGCAGTCACAGTTTCTTGTGGGTCTGAGCATGATAATGAATCTCTTGCAGTACAGAGCGAAAACCTGAAAAAAGTGTCCAGGGTTCTGTGACAGAGTCGTAAGGGTTAGAACTTGTACTCAAGTTGTTTTCGTCCGGCGTGGAGGCACATTATGTAGAATTCTATCCCCTCACAGTGAAGACCCCAAACGAACAGCAGCTTGGGAACTGTTATGACATTGCTTGATGGGGCCACCTGTAGGAATTTTTGAGACTTTCTGGAGAGTAAATGAAACGAAAAAATGTCTGGATCAGATCATGAGCAAACGCTTCCTTTTCAGATCTTCACACATCACTGATCTGAGACCCTGTTGAATGTCATTAGTATGCTTTCACTCTTCCATCTGGAGGCCGGCTAACGCCAGGTTGTCTACAGTCATTATGAACGGAGTCAGGCGTGGCATTCAAGACTGCACTGTCCTGGCAAACAACACAGACACTATCTTCATCCTCGTGGCTTTATGCTATCGTTTCTCACAATGAACCCATCATTTAGAGCTAAAAGTGCACTTTGATGGAATTTAAGCTGCATTAATGGACTTGAACCTTCTCTCCGAGGCCATTGGACGAAACGATTGGCGTGGCTTACCGTTGTGATTTATAATGTAGCTTCTTCGGCAGTGGTAAAGTGGGACCAGTATACTGCAAAATCAGGAGAGTGGTGTAAATGTGGTATTGGGGGTATTGAGCTCAGCACCATCAGAGGTAACACACACAAAAAGATGTTAAAGTCAAGTTTAACCTGACAGTTTACGGCTTCCAAGGTATATCTTCCATCCCAGTCTTTGTTCGTGTGGCTGCCTCCATCAATTGGAGAGCTGCTTATGCAACTGGTCGTTTATGGGGGAGAGCCAATCAATCGATCCCAAAAACACCGGAAAAGGAGAAGCGGGTCACGGAGGTTAAAGATGATGGGCTGCAGCCACGCATGATGGGTCAGCAAAACCTTTGTTCCTGGGAAGGAGGAGCCCCACAGTTTGACACCAAATCCTGTCAATGTGTTGAGGAAAAGCAACTGCCTCCAGTGCAGTTACAGCTGCAATAAGACATCTTGCCTAGCGTTTTGTAAGTGCAGAGGGGACAGCATATTCAAAGTACCCAAACAAATCTGAAAAGCCCTCGTTCAAAATACACACTTTCACACCGAGGATACTTGGAATGAGGACTTTGCTGCCTATATAGCGCACAACAGATTCCTGTAACACTGTTGAGTTTATGGGCGTGCCCATTGGCACTGAGACTCTTACATCATTGACATTATAACTTCGTAGATTAGGGCAGAACTTATGGAGTTTTCTTTACTGCCTTGGTTCGGTTCGTTTATGTTTGGTTTGATAAGGGACTCTTTGCAAACAGTGAAGACGAGAGACAAGGATAGTATTTGACGTGCTGGTATGCTGTGTTCAACGAAACCGTAACATGCCATGAAGTGTACAATGTTTCTCGCCGCTTGGTTCTTCACACCTGTAGTTTGGATACCGTGCACGATATAAGGCTGATGGGTACCCCCACACATGTCCAGTCCCTATACACACTCTGGACTATTGTTACCTAAGACATCCCCCCTGGAAGTCTGTAAATAATTCCTGAGATTCCGATCAAACAATGGCCAACACAAAGGCGGGCCCGGGGTTCTCTCCACCCGATATCTTGCACCATAGAGTAGTTTGCAATGAACTTAACTTGTAGTGAACATTCAAAAAAAATATATTGATATTGTGTGTAACATTTTGGTGTCGTTGTTGTGTGGTTTCGGGTAGAGAAATAAAACGCATGCAGCAGCCCTAGGAAGCTCAAGACATCAGATTGGGCATTCCAGCGGTGTCCAAGATAATATTCTGGACGCTCAAGCCCTGAATGGCGTCCTTCAACAACATAAGCAAACCAACAACAATATCAACCAAAACAGGGAAAATGGATGGGCTCATAGTACCCAGGCTGGGAACGTATACGAGCAGGGGACAGAATCTTCTATGCCACCAGAGCCTTTTAAACTGATTTATCAGTCTTTCATATCCAGCGTTATTAACCTGTCATAGATGACTTCCTAGGGTGCTGTCTCCTCCGCTGTCATTTGAACGGTTTATATTGCATGAATTAAAATCCAATGCATGAATTAAAAACCAAACAAAGCACTTCAAGTACTTACATTCTGACATCAAAAAGGCCTATGTTTTAAGCCTAATCTATGCTCTTTTTAGGCATTGGTAGGCAATTTTAGGTCCATATTTGTTGTTTTAAATCTTACAAGCCATTTTACATTTATTTTATGTTACTGTTACATTCATTGTCCAAACCTTTTATGTACGGTATAAGGTATCACATTTTTACACCATTTTAATCAAGAAAATAGATGCTATTTGTTTTGATATAATAAATCGCTTGTCATTAATTTGTTAGTAATTTAGTTAGTGTTTTTAATTAGCTGTCCAAAGATAATGTAATTGCCTTTTTAAGGAAAATAAAGTATTTTGAATTGAATTGACCATTTGGTTACTTCAGCAACAATCATGTGGGTTTCGTAACCAAAAAGGCTTACGGCCTGCTTTGTGAAACTAATGACAATCAACAACCTGTTCATGATAGCAAACAGTGGCATAGGGGTCTTCCTTTGTTATTGGTTTTGCAAAACCTGTCAGGAACATTTAATATCTTTGTTCTGAAATGTTTTTTTCTAGAATGATCGTTAAACGAGTAATCTTGCGACAGTCTTCTGTATCGATTCGTGACAGCACCCTATACTGTTCATTATTGAAGGCCGCTGTGCATGCAACCATGTTACAACAGGTCTACTTTTTGAAGTTAGGAGCTCCAAATAAGAACCACGGAATGTGAACTTCACTTCAAGGTTAGTGTTTAATAATTTTTTTTTAATAAAACTGTTATTTTTTCAGTCCTCACAATTTACTTAATGCATGCAACACTTTATTTTGTGTTGTTTTTTTCAGTGCTGTGAATCTCTCCTGTAGGCTACATGTATGTCCTGTTGGTAGGTTTTAATCATTATTCCTGAAAATCGCCGTACTGCGCACGAAACAAGAATAACATCAGACACGCAATTATCGGTGGAAAAATACGTTCAAACTGACAATGTAACGGACGCACTCTCTGTGTGAAAAGCAGTTTGGATTGATTTAAGCCGGCTGAAGTCGAAGTTGATGAAGGCGTCTTATCATGTCCCTACCTCTCTTCTAATTACTTGCCAGGCGCCCATGACTTCCTTGTAATGGGCCACGTGCCTGTAGCCGTCATCATGCTGGTATCGCAGAGTGCAACCGAGAGGTCACGTGAAGCCTTATCGTGGAGCAAGGTTGCTCGCACTCTACAAGTCTCGTGATTAAATCATGATTCTTCATCAGGATCGTTGATATCTGAACAGCCACTTTAGACTGTGCACGACAGGGGACACCCTGTGTTTTTATTGTTGAATTCTAAAACGCCGCAGAAAATATATGCGCGTCGATTTCATCTCCCAATACCCTGAAACCATAAAGACTCAAATGTTACAAACCTCGTAATGAATTTAACCGTTTGTGTGAATTTTAACACAGAAATAATAAACATCCTTATCAAGCTACGTATGCAGTGTAATAAAGGTAATGGGACAATAGAATGGCAGACGGTAAGGATTTTTGGCAAGCAAAGGCATATCAATTCTGACATATTCGTGTTGTGGTGTCAGGAGCATTTTATCAAACCTGGCTCGGAGACAAGGAGACGTTTGGCACCCAGTGTCGCTGCTGATCCAGACTACAGTCTGAAGTATATCTTACTCAGGCTTCTAATTATCAATGCGGTAATACTAGCTGGCAGTGTTTATACTGGCGCCTTAGACTGGTAGTATAACATTCAGACATGGGATTCTACTCTTAATTTAGATTCTACTAACAGAGACAACGTGCTAGATGCATGCCTAATATAGAGCGCAAGACCTCGCAATCTATTGCAGGAGTGCCAAACACACTGCGTCCCCTATGTTGTTATACATTATACCAAGGCTATTAGACGTTCAGCAACTTTAATTGTATGTTATCGTGATAATACTTATTTTTTGCAGTCTTTTTGAATAGTACCGTTTATATCTCGTTTTTAGATTGAAAAATTATAATGCTCAGTGCATCGATGGGTTGATGAAGGCCCATACAGGAAGATGGGCTGCACTGTTAGATTTAATGAATACAGAAATATGTTAAGAAAATAGCGTGCATTGTACAAAGTTGAGAACTAGGATTTACAACAGTAAACGGGTAGCCCCGTCCAATGGTAGTAATGGTACGTTTTCTGCCTCTATATTAAAAAGCTGCGTCACGATCAGACCTTACGCTTCAAATCAAAGGTCTCAAAGATTGTTGAACATCCCGTGGCCATTAAGGATCCAAGCATCAGTCAAATGTAAAGGCATTTGGTCCAAAGTACGGCACTTTCGGGGTAGGTTGTTTGGTGTACAAGCAGACCGTGACGGAGACCTGCTGGCGGTGGTATATCCTTCGATGCAGGGCAAAAAGCCTGGACTTCGTGTCACTGGCATCTTCCTCGACCTCATGAATGTATAATTGCACGTGCTTTTCACGCGCTGTGGGCTTGGTTTCAAAAATTCCGCCGCTAAGTTGCAGGTCATTAAACAATTTTTCGACTGTTTTTCTCAAGAAAAGGTTTATTCAGGTATTTTAAAACCAAAATGTTTATGAAAGAGCACATTGTAATGTCATTACTTTTAAATACCAACTCAATCCATACTTTTAGGACTTTCAGGTTCACCAAAGTCAGTTGAGGTGAAATCTCCGAGCTGTCTCTTTTTTTTTCTAAGCACGCTGAAAGCAAAAAAATGAAGGATAAAACATTTAAAGGCAGTGCAGTCCTTGTCTGTTTCTATTAACTTGTCAAACAGGATATTGCCCGAGGTCCTGTCTAAATCAATATTCCCCGGAGCTTTCGTATAAGGCGTTTTCCTCTGGACGTCGAACCTTTATTATTTACCGACTGATGAATTGCTCTGACACGCACTATTAAGTTTACCTTGGGACGGAACAGCCACCCGAATGCCGTGCTGCAAAATTTAATCGCCTCAACGGAAACAAATGCGCAATCCCACTGCAGCTGCTGTCTGGTATTTCAGTGACTGAGCTTCAAACCGGACACTAATTAATATCGAACATATTCGAGGTGATCGTTGATTACGTAGGGATCGGTCACCGTAGGCCTCATGCCAATGGAAAGACCTTCATTATCGAGGTGATGGAATTTCGTTCGAAGTTTGTCACAAAATTTCATGGTATTGTTTCCACAGCAGCTGCACATTATACTGAACGGTAGTAACAGGCGCGACACTCCATCCCCTTTACCCAAAATGACTTCATGTGCTCAGCTGAACGGAAGTCAATCCATCGCCGACCGTCACTACAATAGTTTGCTTGTGTGAACTTCCTGATAGTACAGACTCGTCGAATTTTTAGATTGGCCAGCTCAGTGATACAGGAACGAAGAACCGTTTTCCTTGCAGTATACCATGCACTAAGATATCACTTAACAGCCAAACCTACAAAATAAACGGGAAAAAAATAAGCTTTGAGATCTCCCGGCTTGATTTGTCACCATGGAGATCTTTTAGCATCTGCAATCCGTTCAGGAATTTTTTTGTTGTCATCGTTAATTTTAGACACATTGTCAGCGAAGCCAGGCCATAGCGTCAGTCCTTTTAATTATCTCTAAGCTCGAGCCGATGTGAAGTAACAGTCTCTTATTGGAAACCAGTTCGCCTGAAACACAATATCCGGATCCTTTAGTTGTCAAATGAAAAGTGCTAACGGGGAGCCATTTGTCAAGTCCATAGGTTCCCAGTCTTCAGACAAAAGCCATTTAGTGACAGACAAGCTTCTGAGCCTCCCAATTTTCCACAGAGGAGGAAGTCATGGTAAAGACTGTTGAACTCCAATAAGAAGGCACAAGGAGCCGTCCATCGATTTTCATGATTCCTTTAATCTTTATTCAGAACTTTTTTCATACAATATGCACGAAAAAATTTTGCATGACAAATTGACAATTTTCAAGAGAAACCAGGCTCCCATTGCTAACAGCATAGAATATTATCGCAATTGCTGATTGATATCCTAGCGGAACGACTTTATCAGCTATGCGTTGGTAAAGAAGGGAGCACGCGGTGTTTTGAAACAGACACGTTCTTTCTGTATGAAAAGATTTTAGCTATGAAATCTGGGCTTTTCTTGCATGAGAACTAACAGGTTTCCTTTTGAACACTAGGTTCAGTAACTTGCTCAGCTTACTTTGACCCATGAATTATTTGGTAAGTTTCTGTCCCATTGTTGGGTACTTCGGAAGATCGGCAGCCTATATATTGGGTATGTCAAATGGCAATAGATTAAAGGCAATCAGATTTACTAAGTGTACGTGGGGTTATATTCCTGCCGTCGCTAGCTAATGAGAGATGCTGAAATAAGGTTCACTCAGTAAACGTTCAATAGTCCGAAGGTCCATTTTGCTGAAGGGTCAGTAGCTCAAATTTAGACTGCGATTATATTGAAGGTTTGAGAGTCCGGAGGCTCATTATATCGAACAGAACCCAAGGTTCACTGGTCCGAGCTTCGCATGTACCTCCCTTAAATATTTTACTTTGTCCTTCAGCACAAAGGAACCTTGCTGTCAATTTAGATTAATGAACTTCACTTTCTTTGGTTTCTAACTATTGAACTATCCGTCGTTTAACTGTGATCTATTTTCCAATTAAGAAACTTTCGAACAACTAAGTGGTAAACGAATGGACTTACATCAGCACCTCATCCCCTCCGAGAAAGGAAATTGGCTCATTTCGGTGAAAGTACTGACATTCAAGTAGGTGCAAACAACTTTTCTTTCGTGATTTGTAATTCATGAAAGCAATGCCTCCTGGTTTCTGTGTAATAGGCTTTTAACGTGACTTTGCTTTTTTCGATAAATCATAGCTGTAAACTCTTTCCTTGGAAAAAATTTCATCATTTAGGTTGCACTACTTTATAGCAAATCAACCACTGTCGGGCAATGCCCTTGCAGCGGGTCAGTTGGGTTGACGCGAATTTTGCATCGCCTATAAACTAACTTCTCTAACAATGCCGACTAGGTTGGCTGGACGCTCTCGTCTTGTTTGCTCAAAGGGGGAACACTAGCATCAGATTCCATGTCGCCGTGATACATCATTAACTGGCAAGCCTTCACGTGTGCACCTGCGTCAACCTATAAATATACCATAGCGATGAGCATTGAAGTATTACAGTGTAGTCCTAAGAGGAGGATATGAATTCCGTTTATCGTGCTGAGCTTAATATAAAACATATGACAAAAAAGTGGATTATTAGAATGGGAAATTATACTTTGATGTGAATAAATACTTGTGATTGAAACTACCTTTTCAAGATTTAAGAAAGAAATGGCAGTTTTCATGTTGAAAAATTATTTGCCTTCAAGGAATTTCACCGTGCATTTTCTAAACCAGCTGGGATAAAGCATTATGAAACGCGAGGGGAAACTGAAAAATGGTCGCTGCTCTTTATAACCCTAACAGTCCCAAATCCTGAAACTCAACTACTCAAAGACTGAATTCCTGGTAGTGGTCTCCAAACACGGTCTCCGCAACTTACCTCCTATCACTCTGAAAACAGGGGACAATATCATCTCACCATCGCAATCAGTCCGTAATCTGGGTTTTTTTTTTAATTAATTCACATCAATGTCAACTCACGTTCTAAACCTCAATCGCAGCATCCATTTCCAATTTTGTAACATTTCACGAATTCGCCGATTTCTGGATTTCGAAACTTGTCACCACGTGGTCCGTGCATTGGTTCTGTCCCATTTGGATTATGGTAACTCTTTACTAAATAGCATCACAGAGTCGAAGCTTGATAGGCTTCAACGGCTACAAAACCAGGCCGCTCGCATTATATTCGACGCGGATCGGCGTACAACAGTTTCGGCATTACTTACCAAACTTAACTGGCTTCCCATCCAGAATAGAATCTTATTCAAGATGGCTCTTCTCGTCTTTAAATGTCTTCAATAATCTTCCTCAATACTTTCACAGCCTCATACACCTCAATGTTTTCTCTCCTTGTCTTCGATCCAGTTATGACGCCAAGGTCTTCTCAGTCCCAAGATCTAGAAACACCTCGACGGATAAAGCCTTCATAATTGCTGGTCCAAAGCTCTGGAACACAATACCATCAAGCATTAGGTCACAGGACACAATCTTATCATTAAGGAAACACGTTGAAAGCATGTTTTTTCCAGTATAGTTTCATTATCACGTGTTGCACAGCGTCATGATTCGGATGAAATGGCGCTATAAAAATCTCGTTATCATTATTATCCTCCGATTTCAACATTCTGTAGAAAAGCCAACTGTATAATTTAAACGTGGGTAGTGGTGAATGCCTCTGTGGCAGTAATGGATATACTGGTACACTATAGTTGACATTGTTTACAGGGAACGTTGATCGGGACGGCATGCTGCGGTTGCCATTGGCAGTGTGACCCCTCAATTTGGTGCCGCATAGCCCCCATTCAATGTTAAACTTGCGATTACTATTACATGTAAATTATGGAATTTCACTGCACATTTCGGAGTCGGCAAGAACTCTCTCAAAAACAAATCACGTTTCTTTGTTCCGCTCACCACTTAGACATTCAGGTGGCCCTCTGGTGGCTAAAAGCCCTTGCGGCATGTTATTTTTGTTCAAGACTGCATGCGCAGCGTGTTCGATGGTCAAGATAATGTACAGATTATTTCATCTGGCTCTTTGAGTTGCTTCCTCTGTGTTGTATAGTCATAAAAGATTTTGAGGATACTACAGAGATAATTTACACTCTTTTTACGTATTTCTTTTAACCGATGGCGGGGTATAAATCCTTGACCAAAACGCTTCATTTCCCATACAAGAATTGCACCAGCGCCCGTCTGTCATTCGTTCTCTGTGTAATATCTGTGCTTATCTGTTTTCCAGTGCCAGGGTAGTGTTGTACGTGTATTTCTACGAGTATGTTTAAGGTATGCGCTTGTAATCGAACTTCGGAGCCGATAATTTGGTTTAGTTTCGAAAGATGGAGACTCATCGCACCAAAGTATTCTATTCAGATCCCTATAGGGCTTATTGTGCTGTATGACGTTTTCAGCATTTTCTTTATATCGACCTCTAAGTCCACTACTGAAACCAATCTGAGAAACAACTTTTTTTTTTCATTTGTATACGATTAGCAGTCCGTAATACATAACTTTTAATAATTAAAGTAGAGTATCTCGAACGTAGTAATGCGTTCCTTGAGGTTCAAATATATCCTAAAAGGTTTTTTAGGAATAGGAAATCATTGAGCCTAATATTGCAGCTCTCAAAGTAACAGGTATATGCGATCTCAAGTGACTTGGCGCCGAAAGAGCTTTCTGCAGTAACCGCAACGCTTTCCTTGCGATTTATAACGTTTTTTATAATTGGTCCAACCTTTTGTGGATGAGGTCGAGAATTATCATGATATCTCTGCCACAGTATTCTCTCGTTATTTCCCCGTTCAAAACATGGAACTTGTAAATCCTTCGAAGGATTGTGCCATCGGCACGCAAGTCGAGCGAAATTTTTTTTCGGATTTTCCTCATCGTTCTCCCCAAAGACCGCTGGAGTGAGTTTAGTATGCGCTGTCGACACTCATAAATTATTCAGATGACGTTTGGGGAGACAGGGTGACTTCGGCACAAAGGAAACTTGGGGTTAAAAAATGTCAAAATAGGTGACTGTGCGTTTACGTGCGTTTATGACGAGTCAAGAACCGACGGATAATCTTCTTTGTGCGGTGCAGTTCCTTTGTGCGGTGCAGTATAAAGAGTCATAATATCCAGAATAGGGTTTGAATTCAAAACCTCCAAGAAATGGAATCGAAGATTAGTGAAATTACGTGTGTGGCTTTACCGCTATGTATGTTCCCATCCCGTCGTTAGTCCATCCTTATTAATTAGTAAATGCCTACATTTAAGTTTTAAAGGGGGTTAAGGGTTTTTTTCTGTACACAAAATGACTTATACATCTAAATCAGTTCCACAACGCTGTCAGATCGTGGTGTGCCTATGTGTACAGGGATGAAAACACTACCATAATCCTCACCACTGTCAGTCCACTGCCTCCTATTTATCTTCGCATTCATCGTCATCGTATAGTTGGTTATACTCACGATGTCCATGAGCGCCATGCGTGTATATTTTCAGCACTGTCACTGTGGTCATCCGTCTCAAACTATATATCCGTCATCCCAGATCTCCGTCCCTCAACACTCAACCCATCACAATCAAGGAAAAGAGCCCTTAGAAACACTTCCCTGTAAACCTTTCCCCTTTTAATCAACTCTTGCTCATGGCTGCATTTTACACTATGGAGATACATATGAAGAATCTCCTTGTCGACCTAGAAACTTACAAAGCGGCGTAATTACTTTCTGGTGCTTTCAGATTCAATTTGTCTACTGCATGGAAATGTCTGTCGCCCAGCTGTTGTCTGCCATTCTCCACATTTAACCGGATTCGCGAATGGACCCGCTGAGGAAAGAAACTTGGTCTCCATGTATTTTTGGATATTTTCGGTTAGACAGTCCGACACGTTGAGAAGGAATAGGGCTCATGCCAGTAATTTCGACTCGGCGTCCCTGCTGTTGCAGGTTGGCTTACGGGAGGAATATCAATCACCCGATCGCAGTTTTTTTTCTCCCCACTCTGTGGCAGGTTGTCCGTATGCTGTCAGAACTGGCCGGGGAAATGCAGCCGGCCGTGTGTCAGGACAAGATGAATAGGGGCGGGAGAACGACTCGGCACGCAGATGGATGAAATGAATTGATATTCCCGTGTAAGATGGACGCCTGTGGGTTATAACGCGCGAAGGTAGTTTCGATATGACCAGCGAGCCGACATGTACGCAAGGCAGAGGACTTGTAAACGTTATGGACATCATTACAGCACGTATTAATTCTTATCAAAGATTACAAGTACCAGCTTAAAAGGTAAGTTTAGCTGTCTTATTATCACATGTATTCGAACTGCTTGGAGGCCGCTGGAATTTTACTCGCCGGATTTCATCGTTTCATGTCAGTGCAAAACACCCGGTTGCTTCTTTCTCAAACATAAGTTGTATGTAGATTGAAACGCGTACCTTTATGACCATTGTAAAATCCTATTAAACGCGCATGCGATAAGAACCGTAATGGGGGATACAAAGACATGGATGGATCATACGGAGGTCCTATCGGAAATTTAAATGAACTCTTTAGGAGGGTATTCACATAATCACTTCCAAGTCATAACTGGTGATGGTCTCGAAAAGTATAACCTTGGGAAGCTCACTGAGGATAATGTTCTCTCTGAAAGAAACCAATGCATTCTGTATTTTTGTTTGGCTATAGTTATTATAGTTTATTCTTAACTTCACAGTGTTGGAATGTTACTGAGATTTTAAAAAACTGTCTTCAGTATACATTCGCGTCATTCGAAAATTCAAGCAGCACAGAATAGGTGCCTGATGATCATGTTGGTTTTGAATTAATATGTTCAAATTTGTACAAATCCCAAATTATATTTGATAATATAAGTCGTCAAAGCAGTGTAGCCCCTGATAATGATCTTAACCGCAAGCATTGCACCATAAGCCACCTTTAATGTCTTGTATTTAATTGAACATTCCGCTTAAATTCCTACTCCATTTCGGACCATACAAAATCCCCTTTCACAGGGGAACCAGACCTACCCGGAAAGCAATATCCCCACGGCAGCCTATTTGTGATGAAACCGCCGTCCGTCCTAACGGTACCCCCAGCAAAACACTTAATCAACTTCAAGTGCTCTTTTCATGAGAACCGCCGCACCAAATCTTGCTTGTCGGGTTCCCGTCCAATTTCAGGCGATAAAATTCCCTGCACAACGTGCCTTTCGGCTGCACGCTGTTCAGTCGTGCACGACGAATTTATGGCCAGCATGCATGCGCTGACTAAAATGCACTAACCTGGAGTTTTTTACCTCCTTTTATCATGGCAGAGCACTGTAATAAATTGTCTTGTTGGTGTATTATTTCCCGTTTATATTTACTTTCTCCATATATTAAAATAAAAGGTAACCTTCATGCATGCCTTCGTATTTTCCTCAGTGCATTTACAACGTTTTGGGGGTATTTTCTTCATGCCTGGTACCTCCAACAATAGAGTCATTGGTATTTGAACGTTAAATTAAATGCGCTCTAAACGCTTGTCAAAGTACCTAATCAAAATGATACACGATTACTTGGCAGCTACAAACTATCGATGAGGTAAATTGCGGTACTTTTGTATCAACTGGAGTATATTCAAATTCATCTGACAACCGCACGCATACCCCTGTTGCCGTATCCAGTCTCCCATCAAAGGGAAACTGTTTGCCCGTAGACACGCACCATGCTGCTTATCCCGTTGAATGCCAGCTGTTTCTTCATCATTTATCGATGTTGTAGATAGAATAGTAAACTACGGTCAACCTCCAACACGTCTTCAATTTAACTACGCGGGAATGTGATTTTCTAAAGCGCGCACTGCCCCAGCTGTAATTGTTTCATTCTTGTTAAGTTTCTGTTAGACACTCTAATTAAACTTTGGCTGAACACTTGGTCGCGATTTAATGGAGGTTCGTCATTTGGTATAATATTGTCTGGCGAAATATTTCTCCACCCGAATAGCTAGATGGTTTTAGCACGATAGCTGCAGGCGAATCAGGGAATGGGGTGTCAGCCCTCCCTCGCTCATTTCATGTATCAACTTTTTAGGGGCCTACGTCTAAAATTTGGACCTCAGAAAAATGCACCACGTAGGGGTCTTATTTTGCGTGTCCAGTTCGAGGACAGAACAATGAAAGTAAATGGTTTTTCTCCAAAGGCAAGAACTGCATGCAGCAATCCCCCTGTATCAACAAAAACTTCTCAACCCCGACCACTCACCCAGCAAAAATCTTGGATCCACCCTTGAGCTAGCCAAGGGATACACGTCGTCCAGTGGCATGATTTAAAATGCAATTTTATTTGTTATGTTGATTCCTTGTAAATACATTTATGCCACTCTGTGAAGGAAACGGAAAGACGAAACCTCAAGCCAGTGTCATAATTAACTTAATGTAAACAGATTAAGGAATTTTTACCAGACATTCCCTAGGGGTTCTTTAAAATGGTCGAAAGCACATTTTTGTGTTCTGACAGAGCAGTGCCTCCGTACAATACTTACCACAATGCTTGCAGCGGTTTGTGTTAAATATAGTGGTATCATGAAATAAACCATAGTAGTTTTTAAAGGGTATCATCAATGAATTTTCCTAGAAACACCTTTTCTTTAAGTTACACTGTTTTTTAACGTATGGAAATTATTTTACATCAATTTTAAGTGAAATTCATAGGGAAGTGCACCAGTTTTAAACCTTAAAAATGCCCCATTCTGGACAGCTGAAAACATTTCTGAAAAAAAGGTTGCGTAATTGTTATTTGTACCTATACTCGACAATAATCACTATAAAGAAAAATAAAATGTAGGCCAGCAAAATTTCGCACAATTTAGCACTTTTTTGTGCACACGCCAATGCAGCATTAAGGTTCTCTTCCCGAGATGACCTCACAGTTTTGGTTTTTGAAGATGAAAACTCTCATTAGCCTAAAAATCAAAGAGGCAGCAAAACACCCTTGAAAATAGTGTGACAGAAATTGAAAACAAGGTTAACTGGGGACACAAACGCTCATTCTGGAAGTTTTTATTGAGAAAAAAAATTGTATTGCAGCTACACTTTAAGAATACCTAGCCCTTACTTGTTCTACTTTTTGAGGAGCAGCTGTTTTTGCTTATTGTAAACAGAAAATTCCATATTTGCGGGCTCATTTCCCTGTATAAAACTTCAGGGCCACCCTGTATGGCGCCTATTCCTTTAGTTTTACGCTCTTGTAACAGGATTGTGGGTATTTTGTGTATTAAGCCTAAATCAGCTGAGGGGAATAAATCGTTAATAGGAACACATGTTTTGTCCAACGATCAATAAAGGAATGGCCAAACTCTTGCGCAAAGGCTCGCAGAAGGGGTTTGTCCACGTAGACAGGTAAAGGGGAATTTAGAGCAGTACACGATGTTGTTTCCGATCCACTTAATAATTTTACCTGACAAAAATGCTTGATGTAGAGGGATGTACATGTACGTAGCCTCCTGTTTCAGAAAATACGGAAGTGGTAGCATCGCCGCTTCGCGAGGCGTGACATTATGAGGCGTGACAGGTGCTATGTTTCACGATCAAGACAAATAAATCGATTATGACATGATTACCTTATTGAAGAACGATTGTGTGCCGTTAAAAATTGGCTTGTAAGTTTTTCAATGAAAATAGAAAATCCCATATCAAATTGCTCGCATAGATTAGAAATAGTACGCGGTTCATTTTCATAAAATATGTTTATGTGGATATTATGTCACAATTTTTTTTCTAAATTTATAATCATGATTTATCGATGAAATCTATTTCAGATATATTTCATGGATATGATTATAAACTTGATGTTACTTTTCTTTGATTTAACGCAGGTTTTTGATTTTGTTGTTGACGTTTTTGACTTCTTGGGGAAAGCATCCACATGCTTTTGTCGTTTTCAAAATACGTCCAATTGAAAATAATGGCGCCATATGACAATCAGGAAAACACCCCAATCAATAAAGGGTGCAAAATATGTGGCATTTACGTGCAGCCTTGATGATATACTCGAGGTGCAGATATGCACAGTCTTTGGTTGTTGCACGTGTTTAGTACTTTTGTTGTAGCTGAGTTTTGACTTCACCTTGCATTCAACATAAACTGAAGCAGGAGGGCCGGCAGTACTACTTGGGTCTAATCCCAACAGACGGTGTAATGCCTCTTACACACACTCAAATTTGTTTTTACTCGAATTTCTGGGGAATGACGCATCCGCACGGCACTGAACTCATACCCTTGTGCAAATACACCGTGGTGTTTTTGTGTCCTGCAAAATCGACATCTATTTCATTTTAAATAAAAAGGAAGGAGAAAAAGTCTGCATTATAGTTGCATATTCATATCCCAAAGGACAGAACCTCAGACCATCTCATACGAAAGACCATGTCTTTCCAAGGGAAAAGAATACTTTTTCGTTGCTTTTCGTAGATGAACTGAAATCAACTATATTTTAGCATTCTGCTGCTGTTTCATGCTTGGGATAGTTTAGAAACATTGTGCTTGGTTCTGAATCTGGTTTAGCGCAGAGAGCAAAGCACCCCACAGCAGAGCACTGCAATACGCGTTACAAAAAGTACTTCAAGTTTTACATGAGAGCTAATTTATTCTGACGGTGAAATGGCTTCGCGCCAATAATCTTTATTGGTTGTTGGTTTACACCGAATTGTTAAGATCGTTTCGTGTAAAGGGACGACAAATATTTCACCGACAAATCTGGCGGCAAACTTGAGACAGGGATAACCAGGGCGCAACCCATTCTCTTGCTTGTCGAACGTATTTTTTAAATTTTAGGTGTGCGTACTTGTATGCAAGTTGTCAACGCCCTTTTTCTAAATACGTAGAAGTCGACTAGGCAGTTTACCAACCAGTGACGCGAGGAAATCGTAAATTTGATTGAACGTCATCACAACAAAAAGAGAGATAATCCAGAATGTAAAAATCATGCAAATACCAATTGCACCAAAGTTCATCAGATGTTACCAACAAAATCCAGTTAATCCATGTCCCCTTAGACATGTTTACGAGAGAAATTTTGAAATTTATACAATCTGCATGCTGCTTGAACAGCTGTGCACAAATGCTACTTAATGAATGAAAGTCGGATGAAAAAGAGCGTCGTATATGAGTAAACAAAAAGACTGCTAACTGTGCTTTCTTTCGTTGGCTGCAGCTTAACTCAGAAGGGCAGTTTATGCAGAAAGAGTCTTTAATAACAGGAGCGTTGTGTGTCTCTGACATGATAATCATACAAGAGAAGACAAACATGGAGCATGCACATGTATTAGACCTTCCATGCTTTTAACAAACACATAATAGCTTGTATCCAAGACAATTTTGTCTTTGCCTGAGTAGTTTGGCTTTTTGTTGCATTTAGTACAAGAGGCAATAAAGTAAAGGGTAATTTCTGTTACAAAATATTGGTCATCAGCTATAATTCACATTTTCAGTGAAAAGAAGGCAAAGACATGTCGGATAAAAACCTCACATATTACGCAATTTGTCGGCATCGGTTAAGGCATATAATGCTTGTGGCATCGAAGCTTCAGCTTCATCACGGAACGGCCGTCCAGTCAGCGTTCCCAAGTGCGCTCCCCCTCTGCCTTCCTCAGCTCGTCAACAACGCGTCATTGCCGTCGTGGCGTTCCATGACACAACAATCAAGATATATCTGTTCCCTGCACTGCCGTACGTGAAGAGCTCAAATCTCCCTGTCCTGTGGGAACAGATCGAGCCAGACATTGATTCGTGCTCCATCATCAGGAGCGGGTAGAGCCCCCCCCCCGACGGTTGTCGCTTCGTCACTATTTTGCTTTGCCAACTTGGGGTCTATGACTGGGCAGTTTTTGAAGCACAGTGTCAAGATTAAACTAGATAGGCCGATTGTCCACGGACAATGTAAGCGGCTTTTTTGCCTATAGGCCCTATAATGATATTTTAAAAGGTTATAATTTGATACTTTTAGGAGTACAATTGGAATTAGATTTCAACGATACTTCTTTCTTTGTTGTTAATAATTTATAACAAGATGAATCTAGTCTCTTTTGTACATTTTCAGTTTGACGCAAATTTTAATTTACTTTTAATTTTTTTTGATTTTATTGATTATTATATTGTCATTGTTAAAAATAATATAAAAAATGTACTGGTACTATCATCTACCTATCCACCAAGTTTCATGACGATTAGACCTTCCCCAGAGTGTTTGTGTTTTATGACGTCATCATGACGTCACGCATTTTTCCATTTTTCGTGCATATACCTATTGCCTCACAAACCTAATACAATTTTGAATTTATCATATTGCGTTAGTAAAATAGGGCGAAACCCTTAAAAAATTCAAATTTATGTATAAAATCGTATAATGACATCTCCTCAATTTTCATCTATATCACATCCCGATATAACCACATACCAAGTTTCACCCCAATCGGACTTACCAGTCTGTAGACATAGGGCTTTGAAATATACAACTTTGCGATGACATCACATGACACATGATGACGTCATCGTGACGTCACTCTTTGGCATACATCTATGCAATAAAGGACTATGCCTATGCCAACTTTGAATTATGTGCAACAAAGATTAATGGCAAAAGTGCTGCAAAGAAAAATCGTGTGCAAAGTCTCTGGGCTTTGGTATCAAAAAGAAGAACCCCAGCCAACAAAAAAAAATCTGAACGAAAGATAGACTTTTTCGCAAAGGTTGCGAAAAAGCCAATAACCGTAATATTTTTCTTTGACGGCCTCGTACTGGTAGTAATGCATAGATGTACTGACGGTTTCACTCGTCTGTAAGTTCCTGAAATTTACTCACGTTCCTGTACTCAACGCGCCAGGGAAGAAGATTGCATAAAAATGATTACATTTTGAAGTCTCGCACTCTACAGCTTCAATGAAGACTTCGTTTAAATATAGATTACGGAGTGCTGTTTTGCTTACAAGTTATAAGATTTGGGAAAATCTATTATGAAGAAAATAATTGTGTAGGCAACTGGTCACCCTATCTAATTGAGGAAAGTGATTTTGCACAAGGGCATTAGGTGACGTGTGCCGTAACTCTGGCCACAAAGCCCCAGTGATTTCGCTTATTCCCTATACCCTCATATGTCTAACAGAAACGCACAGGACATTTATCTGCCACTTTGAGCTCTACAGTTATTCAATATTTTCGAACAATTTTTTTGTGTGGTGATTTGGTGTGATGATGTACAGGCCATCAGATTATCACAGTAGCTTAATCGTGTTTGGAAATATCACGTTAAATGCCGTTTATTCAGAAGTATCACAGCTTGCTTCGAAATACGGTAGTTTTTTTTTCTTTTCATAAGGGCGGAAACAATAGTGGAAGGTGTTAGGCTTTATAACAGCACTTCATCGCAAGATAGTCCGTGCATTTCGTTGAACCTACTCGGATGAACACTGATATTAATCCGCAGGGAAATGAGCCCCAGTATCTCAATGACAAGAGCCACCACTATTCATTTTTTACTCATACCATACCCGCATAAATCCACGTCATCTTATTGGTAGATTGTTATACACATGTCAGTGAATTATTCATTCTATTAAACAGGTACCGTTGAATTTTCCAAAATTAACATTAATTATTTTCCATAACACAGAAATGAATGTTCCTATTTAAACAGAAAAGAATTTAGGCCATCCAAACATTAACTATCGAATAACGTACATGGTCGCCGCCATGTCGCATGTTGCTTTCCACTTTCACCAACCAGCAATTACCGGTTGTTTGTTACCGGCGTTCGAGCGGCCGATCCACGAACAACAAATCGAGCTCAGCGAAATTATACCGTTGTAATGTGCAGAGACACACGATACGGACAGTCGCAGCTTTTAGTACCGAAGTGAACATGTCACGCGCAAAAGGAAATTAGCGTAAGAACCAGCGCGTGAACCGACACGCGTGTGTATTCCATTCGTTTGTACTTCCTGGTTCAAAATGACGGCTCTTAACACAATTAACACTAAAGTTTGGGCGACACCCATACACACGAAATACCAGTGACATTTTGTCGTCTGTCAAATGTGGAAATTCGGAACTCTTTAATAATGCATGGTTATGCTTCCATAATGAGCTAATCTGGTATTTCGAAAAAGCTAGGTGATTCGGGAACAAAGCACGCGCTGCACTGTGGGGCATGTGCTGTTTGAATGCCAAACTGTGGCCGTGTTTGTTTCAAACGGATCCAGATCACGATCTGTAATCCATCATTACGGTTTACTGACACCAAAACCTGCATAATCGATGGTGCGAACCAGCTTTAGGATCACTGATCCATATCTGTGTGAAACTAACAGGCCTAATATCAAAGAGATTGTCAAACACAGAGAGTGGACAATCAAAGTAAAACGGCGACCCGTATTGAAAGTTTACAAATGCTTTATTCAGGCGTTGAATGTTCTATTCACGTTGAGCAATAAAACATGCAATCTGTCACCCCAAGAAATTATTCTTACCACTGCACAAATGTGAAATATTCATTATTTGTATATTAAACATTTCAATAATTTACGAAAAATCCATTTGTGCATGACCCAGGTCCCCAAACCCTGAAACTGTTATTAAAACACGCAGAACCGTATTTTTGCTGTCAGACTTTCTCTGAAGGTTGACTTAAAATCTGATGAAAAGAACAAGGCAAAAAGGGTGTTAGAAATTATTGTGTGCCGTCCCGGTTATAGAGGAAATTGTATTTGGTGACAGACCCTAACCACAAGCTACATTTGGTTAAAAAGAAACAAAAAAACATAGATAATAAAATCAAGTTGAGTCAATTCATTTCAAATTGATAATGAATTCCCTAAGGCTCTCACTTTCAAAGGATTTAGTGGGAAGATAATTATAATTATGTCAGTATTCCGGGCCCAAAACCTCTTACGCGAATAAAACACGCTGAAAGTCGCAAGATTAGCACACTCTACGTTACAGCTGCTGTCACTTCTACCCGCTTGCAGACTTCGTTTGCATAAATATCTTCGAGTACCCGCTGATATAGGGGCACCTGTGAATTGATAAGGAATCTGCGGTCTTCCTGGGTGAAGTTCAGGCGCTTAGAGTAATACCTTGCACAACACAGTAGCCTGAGGTTCAAATGAATTTCCTACTAGTCTTTGGCAATCATCCTTTGATATCTCCGGATAAAACTTTGTCCCTGGCAAGCCTTTTGCCATGGGACTTTAAGTCTCGTGGATCTATACATCTGTGGTCATATTAATGTGAGACCTGTCCGACTAAATTTAGGGAAATTCCTGAAATCTTTTCAATTCCACGATCTTGTTCGGTTCTCCTTCTTGGTGTGCGTCGCAAGCATGTTCTCTGATTTTCACTGCTGTTCTAATGTAAATAAATGAAACATATCCTTTGAGCGGTTTAGTGAAAGAGACGCTCGAAATAACGTCAGTGCCTTGAATGTATTCAATGCACTGAAGGCACTGTCATAACAAGACGAAAGAGAACAGTCTTTGTTGTGTAGGCTATACACAAAAGTAAAACGACCCCCTAAATAAAACGATCTTTTTACTGAATTTGAATAAGTTTTATACAAGAGGCAAACAATTTTCCCTTTGAGCCCATCATAGGACTAAGACAAAGTGCAGCTCACGTTGTTGCATATTGTGCTTGTGGATATCATAATATACTACCAGCATCCTTGTAGCATTGCATTTTTCTAAAGAAGCCTAAACGTATTAACGATAGTTGTCAGGTGAGCCAAATGCTTCAGTGGAAAGAGCAATATTTTGGTGGTTGTCTGCCCTCATCTCAGAAGCCTTTGCTTTTGGGCTGCAAAGAGTGACACGACATGTAGATTTAGCATATATTTTTTAGTCCGGATTGCACAAACATCAATGAAATTCAAATACCTGCACATGCGCATCAGGCAAATGTGTTTGATTTCACACCACTTAAAATCTCCGAAGATTGGTTCTGAGCGGACATGAAACAATTGGTATAATTAATCCACGCTTTCACAGTTATAGGGGAAGCCCCCTCCACCTCAAGTGTGCTAATGCAATGGTATTTTGACTAAAAATCTGAACTCGGGACTCTAAGCCACCCAATTAATGAATGCTTCCATACGTAATAACCACATTACGATTTTCTCATGATTTCTCAGGGTAGTATTACGAATCGTGAATCCCGCATCAGACGTCTATATAGGCGAACGTAGATTTTCAACTGATTTGAATTGACTGAAGAATTCCACTCTTTTCTGTCCACATTGCGGAGTACATGTATAAGCGTCAGCCAGGCTGTTCTTTCCATCGATTTTTCTTTCAAAATTGCAATTCTTATTCACTGTGCTATGAGCACACCTTCGTCGACGTGTACGCTTCAATAGATGCGTTGACGTGCGTTTGTTGTAAACAATAATACTCCTTGAAAATAACACATAAGGGAAAGCATACACCACACGCCATAAGCGTTCTGAATCGACGCATGTCCGGTTGCTTTTTCCTGCTTGTAGGCAAGCAGGGTGATTGTGTTTGCTTCAGCCAGTATCAAATGAGTATAAAATGCATGCGAGATGTTGTGGCTTCCACAGTGGCTAACCTTTATATGTACGGTATTTGCAGTGTTATTTTTTCTTTTAATTTATAAAAAATTAAAAAAAAGTTTCCCCTGAAGGCCTTTTGTATAGGTGTTTTCTTTGGGTACTTCAATTTTAGAATAGGACGATGAATGAACAATATTCCGTTTCCCTCGAAATTTCCTTACGTTTGGAAGGCCTAAACACTATCTTAAGGCGCCTTTCTATATGTACGTTTTTGGCTGCGTCGCGTACGCGATGCGTTCATGCGTTTCACTTTCACGTACATAAAAAAGCGATTCCATCAACAAAACACACGTGTACGTTGTGTGAGGTCGTCAAAATCGCTCCGGGAGCGATTTTGGCAGATATGCAAAGCTTTACGTAAGTGTTGACGTACACATGGAGAGGCGCCTTTAGTCGCAGGCATATAAAGCCATTGGTTCGCCTAAGGGAATGGGTGCCTTGGGAAGCCTCCGGCCAAGGGGTGCCTTGGTAAGCCCCCCTCCAAGATAATGACTCGTTCAGTTTTCAGTCGAACATTAGGCTGACTGTCATTTATTTGAGTTACAAGGCGTGTGATTTATAAGTCCGTAAGGGCTATAAGGCCTGCGCAGGAGTCATAAGACTCGTGCACAGGCCTTACATGGTAAAAAAAAAGTCGGTCAAAACAGTGTTGGGTATTTGTTATTTGCCCAACCTTGGATAAAGCTACCACATTGTTGGTCAATCTTCCGTCCCTGTCGGTCAAACATTGACCAAATATTGGGAAGAATTTGCCCAAAGGTTGCTAAGTTGATATTTTTACCAACATTGGGCAAAATATCAACCCAAAAATTAACCAACCTTTTTACAGTGTAACCCTTGCCTACTTAACAGAAAGAAGGAAACATTATTTACCATTTTCCAAGTACGACTTCCCACACGTACTTTCATTGCCACCAATACTCAGCGTTTACCTCTGTCATAATGCATTGCAAGCGCCAGCAAAGGAGTTGACGTCGTGTTCAAGATCCTTTCGTGTCAGTTACAATTTTTAACTTTAAAATGAAAGTCGTAATTGCCTTCAGTGATTCATACATTACTGTTTTGCTCTTTTAAATTTCAGGGAAGAATGAGGCCTTCGTTGCGAATGCAGAGGGAAGCGCTTCTCTTGTTCACGGTGATACATCTGACAATGGCGGTCGGTTTCCTACCCTACCGATGCCCCAATTACTGTCACTGTGAGAGGAGGACGAAGACTGTTTCGTGTGTGAGGAATCTTTTCACAGCGGTTCCACTGGATCTTCCGCGCGACACCAAAACACTTGAACTTCACCGGCAGAATTTCACATACATGGGGAGGCTATCACCAGTTCCCATTAGCTCATTGAGAAAGCTGAATTTAACAGAAAATAGCATCCAGTATATGGTGGACGACGCCCTGGTTAATGTACCTAGGCTTAAGCGGCTGGACTTGAGCTCCAATCACTTGACCGGCATCCCTACTGCGGTCTCGGGAGCGTCTTCACTGAAAGAACTTATCGTGCACAATAATCACCTTCGGTCTCTCCACGTGCACGACTTCGCCAACCTGACTCAGCTGGAGGTCCTGGACCTCGGCAGTAATTCTCTCAGCTTCCTGCCCAACGGTGTGTTTAGCAAGTTGCACGAGTTGGCCATTCTCTACCTCTCGGACAATTCCATCCAGACCCTCTCTGGTGAGATCTTCGGCAACTTGTCCAAGCTGGAAGAGTTGCACCTAACGCACAATCAAATCCAGATGGTGTCAATGGGCTGGCTGAGTAGCGTGCCCAATACGTGGGTGCTAGAACTTGGGTCCATGCTGGAGCAGGGCCACCCTACGGCTGCCGCTAATCTGTTGACAGCCACCGGTACTGACTTCTTTTTACCAAACTTGGAACGTCTCGTGGTGAGCGGAAACGACCTGCTCGATATCCCTTGTGAAGACTTTCTGTTGTTTCCATTCCTTAAGTACCTGGACCTCAGTCTAAACTCCATTACAGCCATTCCAGAGGCTTGTTTCAGCATGCTGGGCGAACTGGGAATTTTGAAGTTGAATAACAACCGGATAGCTGCACTCAGACGAGGAGCCTTTTTCAACTCCTATAGCATCTTAGACCTGGACCTTTCGGTTAATCAGATCCGGGAGCTGCCTCCTGGAACCTTCATTGGAACTTACTTGAGAACCTTAGACCTCAGCAATAACAGAATACGCAGACTCAACAACGGGAGCTTCGTTGGCTTGGAACATCTTTGGGACTTATTTCTGATGAAGAACAGAATTGACAGACTGACCAGAGCCATTCTGAGACCGCTGGAATCTCTGGACATCTTGGACCTACGGATGAACCGCCTGATACGGGTATCCAATCAGTTCTGCAACATGTCCAGTCTATCAAATTTAGCCTTGAGTGGCAATTTGATAGAGTACATCTCACCAGGGGCTTTTCGGGGCTCTAACAACTTAAAGGGAATCTTTCTGAACGACAATCGTATTAGGACGGTGATGGAGGAGACATTCGACTTGCCCAATCTGGTGGCCGTCAAACTTGACGACAATCCCTGGCACTGCGACTGCCAGATGCGATGGATCCGAGAGGCGATGTTCCCGGACAGCAAGCGGCACACCTGGATGCAGTACACGGACGCTATGGGCGTGACCTCTTACACAGGCATTACCTGCTCCTCGCCCCCGTCATTCGCAAACTTCTCTGTATTTATGATCAAGGAGTCGGATATCTTCAGGTTGATCTGCACGAATTATGTTTCGCCTCTGGCAATTGAGATCATCGTGGGTATATCGTTCGCCATCATCGCGTTGAGCACGCTGTGCTACGTTGTCAAACTCTACTGCAAGGTCAGGGACTTGGAACGGACCGGTGCGGAGACTTCAAAGTGTTTGTCGTAGTAACCATTCATATCTGTCAGCATTCTCGGAAGTTGTCAGCGCATGCCAAAACTGAATTGTTTTAATAAAACTGCATTATTGAGATACCGGAGAAAGTTGTTTTCAGCGCAACGTTTGATTACATCGGCTAAGTACAGCGGTAAAATGTCGACGTGGAGGGATTTCAATTTGCCTCACCAAGTCGGTAATGATAAGTTTGTTGAGCGAACCAGAACAGTCGCAGGAATCTCACGTGGATACAATTTGTGTTTCTGGATAAAAGTAGCGAAACTGTGTACACAGATTTCTTGTGAAGTGCCCCAAACTGGGTCAGTGGTATTCTTCATTGTAGAAATGAGACTTCAAGGTCCCAATGATACAGCATATACACTGCAGTCACAGCAAGCAGCAAATGTGTCTTGAAGGCAACATTGTTTGACATTGGAAATCCACTCATTCTTCTTGTCTAAAAACACTGTTTGTGGGAGACAGTGGTAGAATATTACACTTTTTATGGCAAGCATGTGTTATGGCATCTATAACAATCCATGTTTTTAATATCCTCAGTAATTTGTACACAAATAAAAATACCCGTAAATTTGAAGAGATAATTGCAAGAACTAGCTCTCTGTTTGGAAACTGCACTCTTCTGGAGGATAACCAAACAAACTGATCGTTCCTGCTCGCATCTTCTTGAAAGCTGCAACGTTCTCTAAAAATCCATGTTTGCGCTTACAATCTTGGTTAGTGCTGTTGAAGTGAGCATTCATTTACAAGACCATGGATTGGTTATAAAACAAAGGAGCTTGTGTGGATTATTTACAGAATCTAATTTTTCCAATGTCGGCCCTTTTGAACGAAGAGGCTATACCGGTTTGAGGCTGAGTCATTTCGAATAATTGACTATTCGAATATTTCGCCCTCAGTTCGATCGAATATTTCAGTATTCGGATATTCGGCATAGTCCTATACCGGTTATCATCTTGGGGAAAATTGAAGAGTGAAGCATGAAAAAGCACGCCTTCTACATGCAGGAGAAAGCAAGAATGATCACACTGTGTTACTTTGCTAATGGCTGCGCCACCGTTTTGGACATTACCAATTACGAAAAGTAAAGTGAAAATCTGTGAAATTCGAATTTGCGAATTTTAAACCTCTAGGGTAACAAAAGTCCAACATTGCCCTCCTCTCAGCACCCTGGACATATTTTCAGGCATTATAGTGAAGTGGAAACCATTTTATGCTATAACCGCCCTCTGTGATAAAGTACGAAGAAGTTGGATTCAGTTCATTCTTTGGAAAGGCCCTTTTCCCCAATTCTTTTCACATTGAACACAACGCCAACTTTTTTTATTGTATTTAAGTAACACTCCAAATGCCTACATTATGTCTACACCAGCTCATCATCAGTCAATGATCTTGCTTTATTCGTATGTCATTTGTGCAGAATAAATTCCCATGAAAGCAAGGGATGTCTCGTCACTTGTCGTTCTTTGTGTTTGGCCAAACGTGAGTGTCTAAAAACTCCACACTGCCAGAGGAATTACAATCGCTTTGCGTTAACATTTTGACTAGTAAAGACCAATAACGATGAAATGTTTTTTTTTTCGAAGACCCGTTTCTTTCGCTTTTCTGCCGGGCCAGGCTTATGTTATTGCCATATTTGGGGAATGAAATGAACTACCCATAATTTCCATGCAATTAAAAAGCCGACAACCCACTGCACCTATATGACTGGTAATGAATGCATTCAACTGGGCAAGCTGGCAGGCAGATCTGCGAGAGAGCGCAGGAATCGCGGTAGTACCCGTCCCATTATAGAAAGCCAAATACTGCGTGCGAAAACTGTCACTTTCGTTTAACTTTATTTTGAAAGGAAAATGGAGAACAACTGCAGCAACACTCCTTTTTAAATATGTGCAATTTGCATATGTCGTCGCTGTGCTCAAGAAGCGAAACAAACAGGAAAATCAGTCATTTTTCGATCTGGATTTTTTTGTGTGCAAATACATGTAGAGATCATTTCCAAATACAATTATCTCTGAACGTCCGTTTTGCAGCTTTTTGAAGACGGGCACTTGGCTGCAGCATGAATAAAAATATTTCAAGCTAGTTTCAACACGCTTTAGCATACCTGTATTAAAGTACATGTATTTCCAGAATTCTAACATTGCATGTGCACTTTATTTACATATGTAGGCCAACTGACATGTGCATGAGATGCCTGACCTTGTAATTTAGGAAGGCCAGACACTTAGATGCATCATTTATTACGATAGATACGAAGGCAAAATCTCAGTCTTTCCTGCCGGCTTGACAAACTTTGGCATATAAGTATTTCCAGAATTCTAACATTACATATACATTTTATTTGCACAGGTAGGCCAACTGACGTGCATGAGATGCCTGGCCTTGTAATTTGGGAACGGCAGGCACTTAATTACCGTAGACGAGAAGGCAAAATCCCAGTCTTTCTAGTCAACTTGACAAACTTTGGCATATAAGTATTTCCAGAAATCTAACATTGCATGTACACTTTATTTATAAACATACAAACATACTGTATACATAGCCTGTTAAGCCTGACACCAAAGTCAATGAAGAACTTGGTTCCTGATGTGACGGTAAAGTTCAAAGAGACATTGCCACTGCCGAATTGAGAGTTTCGGCAGTGGCAAATGTCAGTCAAATGTCAAATGCATCAGTAAAATACACACATATCACCATCATTTATTCTGCATGTATCTCAACTAAAAAGGGTGACGATCATTGTCTATACGACGATGGCGATATCTGACGATAATTATGACAATATTGATGATGATGTTGATGGTTCGACCTAGGTAAAAGAAGATTATCATCTAATCGCTAAACTGATCTAAACTAAACTTAATAAGCAATGGTTAAAGCTATGCACAGTTTAAATCGAATTACTTGTGGCAAGGTATAATTAAATTCTCATACAACAATTTCCAAATCATTCATTTATTATCATTGAAAGAGAATAAAGAACACTTACGAAATTAAACTTATCCAAGAACAAAAAAAAGGAAAATTCCATTATTCAACTTCGAAGTTGCAGGAGCTGACGTGGCGAAACAAAGTGACTGTAGTTTTACATTATACGCGTATGAGAGAAAACCCACCAAAACCGAATTATAATATTGAATCTATGAAGTAAAGGTATTTGGATCAACTGGCTATGGTCAGGTCTATGGAGGGCCATACAGAGGGTCAAAGGGAGATTTCATGCTCGCAAACCACATGTTGGTCAATTTCCGTGCAATGGGTTCTGCATATACAAGTACATGTACTTGAATTAAGTTCAGTTGACAAACTTATTTGGATGGAATAATTAGACAAAAACCAGGCAATCATACACCTGGTACACTAGTAACTTCTGTGTTAAGTTGTCAGATCGGTGGATTTTCAAAGACTCAGACTTGAACGTAGTCTATAATAATTGACCTTCTGGACTCAGCTTCAAACAATGAGAACTTGGCTACCAAGACTTGGCCAAAGCCCCCCTCCCTGATTTTTAACTTTATGTTACCGCGCAAGACTGGTGGTCTATGCGCGTTTATATGTCTGTGGTGCCGCATGCATGCGCACAATGGGAAAACAGGACTTTGGACAAGGTTTGGAACGCTCCTCGGTATGGTAGGCTAATTGTCCAAATACAAAAGAATTTGCACGGAATCATGCAAATTTTATACTTTTTAAATAAATTTTATACATTTTTTTACGTCCGCGGGGTGGACGTGAAACCCTTCAGTTCTGGAGATAGATAAGTGACAATCAAATTTTCCCTTGAGAATGAGAGCAACCATTAAGCTTGAGGTACGCACTGCTAAAGGAGGTTTTTACACCCAAAACACGGAGGGTTTCCTCATTCTTCCGTGTTCTTCCCAATGATTGCGCCGTACTTTTTGTGTGCATCATCACAGTGCACATGCAGCGACAGCCAAGGGCCAGTTCCGCACATGCATGTCATTTCGACTATTTTTGGAGGTGGCGGTGTTCAACCAGTCACAGCTGGCACAGGGAGGGGGGGTGATAGTAGCACTCCAGTCACACGGCTCAGACACGTCAAAGGTCACTCATGCGATAATAACAAGATTCCACCCTCACGCTCCACTCAGTAGACTCTGCCTCCTTGATTTTTGGACAAACTAACCTTGCTAAATTGGCCATTGGCCTGCGCATGTGCACTGAGCGTGTGACGCACACAGTTGTAGCTAGCTGTACAATGCGATTGTTGCGGAGAGAGTGTAATATACGTGAGTAAACCCTCCCATTTTTCAAAGTAAGATTGGTCTTACAGTCTAAAAACTGGCGTTAATTACACAGTTTTCAAGAGCTATACATGTGTGTATCTTACGGTTGCTCTTACGGGGAAATCTGATTGAAAGGTTAAATTTGTGTCACCGGTTATGATACTCAATATTTAAAGGCTGGATTCAAAAACAGATAGCCTGATAGCAACGCAACCCCTGGCGTAACCCCTAAAAATCCAGGGAGCTATAAAACCAACATGGCCGCAAATCACACAGATTAGTGACTTTAGATCATCCTACCACTAGGCATACCCCCACAGTTCTTGGGGTAAACCTCCTGAACATTGGGAATATCTTTTCTCCATCAGTCATGTTGTTAGTCTCAGCCTGGGCCCCTCACCTAGCCCAGATTGGACGGCACTTTCGGTCTCTTCAGTTAGGCCCTAGGGTTATGTACAGGTACATATTTGAGACCAGGGTGGGACCATGAGAGGGCACAATTTTGCTAGCAATGGAGGCTCCTTTGGTGGGAACTGCATCACAGGAGACTATGAAGTACACGCATCACAGTTGCGTCACTACCAGTAAATGAACTCTCCCAGCCAACATGCATGACGTGGCTCTTTTCAACCAATGACGGGGTGCTTCTGCTCAAGGCAGATAGACCTACATGTACATTTCAGAAAGAATTCCATGATGTATGATGATGTACACTTATCCAGGCTTTTCTTCCCACCTCTAAAACTGAACATTTCTTCATTGTCTTCGTCACTCATTATCATCCTGTAATTGGCGCTAAATTAGTAAATGAGCTGTTGGATGATCAGATAAATAAATAAATGAAAATAAATGATGATGTAATATGGATTGGGCTTGACACCCTTTGCACAAATGAACCATGGAGGAAGAAACCTTACACACTGGTCTGAAATGTTCAAGTGTTTCCTAATTGAATACAGCAACATTTTCACTACTAATTTTGGCCCGTTAGGACACTTTTTTATTGCTTTGAGGTGGCTGGTAGTACCTACCGGTTATACTAATAATGTTAGGTCACTGTGTCTGTAGGGAAATATTAGGTGCATCAGTAATTGATTTCTTTCTGTACATGTAGGCCTACATCTCGACTAACATCAAGGATATCAAGAAATTGTGCCATTGCATCTTGAGTGTTGGTGTTCCCTCATGTGACGCCCTTGAAAAAAATTGCCAAAACCCCACATAAACATTTTGAGAAGTTCTGTAAACATAATAATTTCTATTATTACCTCAATTTAAATACACTTAAACAAAGGTTTGTTGGAAAATTATTTTAAATTTTGGGCAGGATTAGAAGTTAGTTCATTTTTCACTGAAGGAAAAAAATGGAAAATTGAGCCAAAATAAAAATTTTATTGGAAAGTTGTAGTGGATGAGTAAAATCAGGAGTTTTGAATTAGATAAGTGGGACTTTGATGAAATTCCACTTACTTTAAAATTTGAGGTAAAAATGTTGCTCTAGCAAGGCACTGGAGGCAAAAAAAATCAAACTGCGCCAAAGTTAGGAGGCGCACAGTTAGCATGGTTAGGGGGCTTCAACAATAAATGAAGGATGTTGCTGTGACAACAGTAACAGCTGAAGGGATGCATTGTTTTTGTTTGTTTGTTTGTTTGTATTGTAGGATGAAGTCATTAAGAGAGGATAATGGAGCAAGGAGTGGCCAATGAGTGGGCAGCATCAGTGGATAGCACAGAACCTGAGTAAGTTCCTTCCCAGCACCAGGTTATTCAATGACAAGCTGGATTGAGAAAGTGAACTTCATTCCTGCAAGTTTACTCATTTTCCCCCGTACAATTGCATGTGTCTGAATGCCAACCTTCCCAGATCCTTCAAAATCCACCAAGGTAGAGCTCACCCCAGCCTCTTTGAATTCAAATGGGACTTAATGTGTCCGTAGAATTTTGGAAAAATGTATCATTCTGGGGAGGATTTTTTAGGATTCGGAAAGGTTTCCAGGAACCACCATCTTTCTATGCTGTCCTTATATGTACGTCTTGCTGCTTAAATAAACATTCTACACTTTGTAAGCTCCGACAAGTTTGGCCTCACAGAAAATGATGAAGATGATTCTGATGTTAGCCATAGCACAGACGGTGAAGGCACATGTAAAGTGTACTTTGTCAGAATGACCCAAAAGAGTTATTCAAAAAACTCCAGAGGGCTTCTGGAAAATATGCACCTCTATAATATTGGAAACATGAGGGTAAATTCCCTATCCCCTTTCCCCAGCTCTCTTGGTTAAAATTCAGAGGTTCTTCAAGAAATTTCCACTCACACAGCCAGACTTTTCACAATTTGTTAAGTTGAGAAAGCAGTCACTGGGTACCTCCTGTTGTTTGTTCAACTGGCTGAAGATGGACCTTTTCCGAATTAGCCGGCTAAGGCTGACTGAATTACAAAAGTCTGTGCCAAATGACTGAAGCCACTCACTCGTGGCTTGAATCATCTTACTTCAGCCACACGCCTTAAAACCCACAACTCTGCTGGGGACATGCTCAAACAAAAGTACATTTATTACAATGCATACAGACATAACTGCTCCCTTTTTGTTACTGTATTTTTACCAGGTGTTAAAGGTGATAGCAGCGTGGTTGGTTCCCTGCTCCCTGGGCTCATCTTCTGGCATCACTGGCCTTATAGAGTAAGGTGATAACAGTGTGGTTGGTCCCCTGCCTGTGAGCTTATCTTCTGGCATCACTGCCCCAGTAGAGTAGCCATCTCTTGTTTTGTGACAATAATAGTCATGATTTTGGTTGTTGCAACAATTTGTTTAAAGATACAGTCCACCATTTGTCTTTTGTGGATTAGTTTCCTTTGAAGCAACAAAATTACTCAAAGTCTAAAGAAGGGAACACAAGAACGAACCTGATGAAGATGAAGTTTCAGCTCAATAGTGAATGCTATTCAGAGAAACCTATTCTAGGACTTAGATTTCAGATCAAAAGTTGCTGAGTCATGTATTAAATTGTGCCTGAATTCAGCATCTTGGAAACATTCTCATATTCAGTCGAATGCAGCTACACCTTGTCACCCCCCTGAACTGATGAATTATAGAAACTGCTAGTGTCTGTGCATCGTGTCAACGCTTGCATGCATTTCTAATGGTGACTTGCCAAAAATTTGAGAAGGCACCTGCTTGAAATCATTGTTTCGTCATGATAACCATTCACCAGAAAGAATAGTTTCTCACAGAATTTAGTCCTCTGTCTAGACCGAGGTGCTTTTCAACTACAATTTTGGATAACTTTTAGATAACTGCAAATGATAGTCATTGAAAATCCTGGGAAAAAGTTGTCCCAGAAAGCCATGGGAAACTCACGGGAAATTAGTTTGAGGAAAAGTCATGGAAATCAAGATCGTACAAAGGTGATTTTGATTGTGGTTATGGATAGTACTGTGGCAGTCTTTCCATTTATTATACCAAACAAATTTTCTGTGCAGAGTGGCATTAAATGCCGTGGAAATTGTCCTATTGTAGTTTTGGAAAGTGCAGGAAAGGTCGCTGAATTTTATTTTCAGATTTCGTGGGAACCTTGCTTGTAACAATCAGGGCCCAATTTCTTGGCGCTGCTTAGCACGCGGTTTCACGCTTACAGAGGCTCTGCGTATTGCCGTATTTCTTGCATAACGTAAACAGTAAATACAGCCAAATGCATCCTAACCTTGGAGGAAAGATTTGCTTAAACTTAGTGATGTAACAACAGAAATCTCTATCCGCACACAAGTGTTAGCACAACCACCCCGAGCACTGCCATAAAATAGTACTCAAGGTTAGCACATTTTTCTGCCAAAGTTAGCACAATTTTTATTTATTATGACAGTGTTAAGCAGCCCCATGAAATTGGGCCCTGACCCCACCCAGCCTGTTACCCCCTGCACTCCCCAGCACTGTATGGTTTTATGGATTTAATAGCCACCCATAAAAAGAGTCTATGTGATGATGGGTTGAAACGTGGATGTTTGGCTCATTTGGGGAAAAATTTATTATTACAGTGTGACTGAAAAACCTTATGTGACCGTTTCTTGTTTTTTGTGATTTTTCCCTGTGTTTAGAGTTGGGAATGCCTCATTGCCAGGTGAATGTACTGCCACAGCTGCCTACATGTACCTACATGGTGCGAGTGGGTTGACTGATGAAATCTCCAAAGTGAAGAGGCAGGTTACGTCATGAGTAGCACAGGTTAGAGTCCTGTGTTTCATATCATTGCTGGCTTTCTGCAAGGATGAATCCAGGAAAGGAAGGAAGGGCCAATTGGGGTCATGACCAAAAAGGAGTAAAAATTGGTTTCGTTTCAAAAAATGAAAGGATCTTTTTGGTCTGTTCAATTTCCCTTCTTTTGAAAAGTAGAAATGTAGCCTAACCCCTAAAACAACTTTAAAAATTGAAAAAGAAATTGGCCCTTAGAATCAAGTTTGTCCTTGACCCCCCCAAAAAAAGAAATTCGGTGGTTGTGGCTAGGTTCTAGGGCAACCCTAACCAAGGGATGGCTGTTTGCATTGTGTCAACCAAGCAAGACGATAGGGATGAGGTTAAACCCTTGTAATCGGGGCAAGCTACATGTGTAGTTGAATGCACCCACTATACTGGAATTGTTCATATTTTCCTGACCTAAAGTTCCTTTTCCTTCATTGCTGTTTCACGAAAAATTACCCTTGATGAATGGTCCACATTTCCTGAGACATGTTCAACATGTTCAAGGAACAATTTGGAGTTCATAATTTTTATAGTAAAACTCATGAAATGAAGCATTTAATCATCTAATACCTTTAGACCGACAACAGCAGGGGCATAATTTAGGGAAAGTCTCCATTTTTAATAACCATGGGCAAATGGCTGCCTTGTCTCCTGGGGCTTCATGATTTGCCGTGCAGCACTGCTTTACATCAAAGAAGATGGATTGGGGGCAACTGTGGCAACTGTCCATCAAACATTATTTGGCCCTGTTGGTCTTTGTAATAAAGTTCTAACCTGTCACAGTTCAATTTTTCTTCCTTATAATATTGCCCAATATTACAAGCCATTAGTAAAAGCCAAGGTGCACATTATGTGAAATTCAGATAAATTCCTGACATCCCTCTTGTTTTGTTTGAAAAAATTTTGAAAAGCAAATTTAACATTTTCTCAAGTTTTATCTGATATTGCACTGAGAACTGTGTTTCCAACTGTGTTTGACTTGTGCACACTTTTGAAATGTTTCTGCCTATACTTTCGGGATCAGTCAATTTCTGTAGAGGAGCAGTTGGTCCATAGATATTTTAGATTTGTTGTCCTCCCTGATTGACATTATAAAACAGCGCCTCCACTTGTTAGGAAAAGTGGAAGACAATTGTAAGTGTTTAAAAATGTCACTTTTTGATTCACTAAACCGTAAAGGGGTGTCTGGAAAAATATTTTTAACAAATGACAAATGCTTCCAGAAGTAATGGGTCAGCTGTGTCGAAGAATCCTCTTGTCATAGTTCATGAAAATAGATGAAAAGCAGTAGACGCTAACAGTTTTTGTTATAAATAAAGAGCGTACCACGATCCTATAATTTTTGACAAAATATTTCAATTTCTGCTGCAGCTTAGTTCCTTTTCTGATTAATTTTTTCCCCAGACCTCCTCAAATGAAAGCTGTGGGTGTGCCCCAGAAAAAGCAGACCCTGATGCTGATGAGAAGAGTGCCCTCGCCTCCTTCAACCTGGAGAGAAGGAAAATTGAGGACAAGATCCTATGGGACTTCACAATGATGATTCATGAGAAGGTCAAGGAGAGGAAAGTAACTCGGATAGATGCCAGTCCTTGCCTCCATCACTGAGGAGGAACAGTTTCCAAGATTGCATGAGGGCTCTTCATCAGAATCTTAGGTATTGATTCACAAAAAGGCAAGGAAAGGACTTAATCTTCTCACAGATGCAGTTCCTTGCTTCCACCTTTAAGTGATGGAGCAAGTCTATCTGCATTTGTACACTACTCAAAGGATCAAAAGATCATAATTAGTCAATAATATTTTAAACAAATGGTGTTCACATTGCAAAAAATGAGCATCATTAAATTTGGCTATTTCCTGTCAGCAAAATAAGAAACTTCCACTACAGAGTACTGAAGTCTCACAACACTGAAAGAAAACTTTGGTAAGCACCTTGTTCAGGTCCTTTATGGCCCTGAAAATGATGTATTAAAAATGTGAGGGCGCTGTTTATGAGTCAGAACGATATTGCGGCAATGTGAGGGCGCTGTTTATGAATTACACCGATATCGCGGCAATGTGAGGGCGCTGTTTATGAGTTAGAAAGATATTGCGGCAATGTGAGGGCGCTGTTTATGAATCTGAATGATGTCGCGGTTATGTGAGGGCGCTGTTTATGAGTCAACGATATCGCGGCAATGTGAGGGCGCTGTTTATGAGTTAGAAAGATATCGCGGCAATGTGAGGGCGCTGTTTATGAATCTGAATAATGTCGCGGTTATGTGAGGGCGCTGTTTATGAGTCAGAACGATATCGCGGTAATGTGAGGGCGCTGCTTATGAGTTAGAATAATATCGCGGTAATGTTGGGGCACCGTTTATGAGCATATTCTGGTAATTTGAGGGGACTTTCAGTGATTCTGAATCACACAAATGAAGCACTTTGAAGATGTATCTCAGCATGAAAAAATTACATGTAACTGTTGAGATCCTTTTCTTCAGTAAAGTAATGCAATTTCTGATGATGCCTTATAGGTTAAAGGTGGGGGTATTCGATCACATAAGAAAAGCAAGAAATTTGACCAGCTGTGTAGTTTTTGAATGCAGTTGGTCAAATTTTCCTCCTGGTCAAAAATTCACGCCCTCTTTGATGAATGATGATTGATACAAAAATCAATTAGTAACGGTTGTTGGGACGTAAGAAAAAAAAGATTCCAAGTTTCCCAGAACCTGAATACAAAATGGTAAGAGGTCCAATATTTCAGTCGGTCACTTCTCAAATGTCCTAAAGTGAGACACGTACATGTACATCAGTTTACCACAATAGGTTGTATGGTACTGGCCAGTCTCATTTGTTTCATTGTACCCCCCCCAACTCTCTAAGACACTCCCAGTTTCTTACCGCCTTGCCTCAGAGTCATCCCATCGTTAATTTATGTGCAAAGAGAATAAAAGGTAGCCGTTTTGAAGCTGTGCAATACCTGAGCAATACACATCACCCAATGCTCTTTAACCTTTCCAGCTAATTGGGCTCTGAAACACGACTAATCAATTACATTGTCTCACATTCAATGGTGCTCAGCCAAGCATGAACATGAGCTTCAGTGTACAATAAGCCAAGTCAATGAGGTGCACACCTGGCTGAAATGTCTGATCCTTTAATTTTTTGAGTAGTGTATATTGATATACAGTACACTGCTGCTATAATGAACAGGACAGGGTCCATACACAATGCTCTGTGTAGCATACTGCATAACTCCCCAAATATTGCGATTTAATTGGTACTGTTCCAATCGTCTTATTTTCATAGGCCAAAAATAACCAAATCTTCTGATTTCCATAAAATGGGAGGGGGGGGTCCTGGCTAAAGAGGGTGCAATTTCCTATGTTGACATGTCAGTTGTTACATATACATTGTATGTGAGTGTTCCTGTTTGTGTAAAATAGATTCTCTTGTGTGGCTGCTTGTTTTGCTATGGGCTCATAACACAGCTGTTCCAATTTCGGAGTTTATTGACATCTTAACTTTTAAGTCGCTGTCATCTGTCCTAATTTTTTTTCTGTAATTTAAAGCAAATTTGTGATGTTTAGTAAAAGTGCGCAGAAAAGTTGGGAGCGAAGAGACATGTTCCGTGTACCGAATTTAGTATAGTAACATTGTACTGTACTTACATCCAAATTGTTTATGACTTAAGAGGTACTCTGTAAACTGAATAGACAATTGGTCAGTTTGCTTTTGAAGAAAGACTTATTGTTCGCCTTTAATTTGTTTTTTTTTTTCATTGTAACGTATTGATTCATATTAATGCACATTTAAAAACATTCATGTTTACCTATCAAGATGCTATACATGTACTTCAAAATTTGCAAATTATTCCTATTTGGAAAGACTCTGGACACTTTGATACTACTTAAAGCTTGTAACTATTGCAAATTAAAAATTAAATGGTGTTCCCATTCAGGCAGCCAAAATACCAGCACTGTTGAGTCAACCCAGTGACTGTCCTGAACCTCACTTTTAACAAGTTCGTCTAACAAACAGAGATATCCTTAAATGTGAAGAACCCACCAACATAGGGCTGGATAGCTCTGTTGGTAGAGCACTGGTACGGTGTTCCCAGGTTCAAATCCTGCTCCAGTCAATTTCTTTGTTCATCTTTATAAGTTTTTCCTTGGACAAAATTCTATGTGCATTTTGTATTTTCCAAGCTGTACATTCACATTGCCAGAGCATTAGAAAAAGGTCTTTCACTTAAAGTTATCACAAAACTGCAAGTCGCAAATTGTTGGCTCAGTGTTGAAAGGTCATAATTGCAATATAATTTTTGAAAACACTCTAAGGGCCTTACTCTGTGCATGAAAGAAATATTTGATTTAGTCATAAAACTAGTTTTTTTGCAGCCAACATGTTTAAATTTTGACCAATTCTGTTTCCCACATAATGTCTAAAACAATTTTTTTCGCTAAAGTGCTTTCGAAGGACCTTTTGGCACTGACATGAAATTTACTTCATTTGAAAATAGTACCTTGCAAAAATGCTTTGTGTATATGTAAAACAATCACCATTTATTGCTATAACCAGTTAATGTCTTTTTGCAAGAGAAATAAATTTTATTTAAATAGCAGAACAACTTGTTTGTACTTGTATATCTATTTGTCAAACTGTAGTACTGTGCCACTTAACCCTTTTCCTAATCTGGACCATTTTACACTGCCAGAGATTAAGGTACATCTGTTTCCATCTTTACATTTTACATTACAGCCTCAACCTACATGGAAGCCCTGCCAGTATTAAACAATTTCCAAGCTCCTTATATAGAGTTCCCTCTTGGAGCCTTTTAGTCTCAATCTTATAAGGGCTACAATAAATGCAATAGCAAGGTGGAACATTAAGAAGCTATGTCCTTCAACCCAATGGGATCCTCAGAGCTCTAATACTGATAGTTTCAAGCCCTCAGTCATCCACTCTACCCTTCCTATGAGCTCTCGGACTTCCAGCCCCAAGGACTTCCACCCTTGCCCATCTCCAGTTTGGCCGAAAAATATTCTAAGTCCAAATAATGGAAGGTTTAACATTTAGAAACAAGCACACTTTTTCAAGAAAGTGCCATGGCATAGCGGTTAAGGACACTAACTGCTATGCACAAGGACCTGGGTTCAATTCCAGGTGGGCATGCACAATTTTGTTAAAAAACTTAGTAAAAAAAAAAAAAAAAAAAAAAAACTCCTCTTCAGGGAACCCCAGGTTTTGAACCAGGGTCCCCTGGCCTGGCAGCCAGCAAGCTAACCACCAGGCCATAGGCTTCTTGATGGAAATAATTTCGGAACTTATATTTAAAGGTTAGGATTGTGCAATTTCAAAAAAGGTCAGAGGGCACATACATTTGCATGTATTTAAATAACAAAAACAGACATTTCAATATGTGATGAGACAGACAACACACAAAATATTCAGACCTTGCATGTATTTCAGTATATTTTAGGTCAAACATATATTTGCAAACCTTTCCATATTTACACTTCCAAATGTTCACTTCTATATCATGTACATGTCACTAAAAATTCAACTGTGTTGGTTGAAACCTGAACACCACTTTCTGCTAGGATTGAAACGTCTAGTCCACTGAATTTTTCATTTTACAGAATACTTCACAATTTTGCTACCTTGTTATAAACAAGTTCATTTCCTTTTTTGCTCTTTCCATTACCACAGTGTGATTAAGGCAGTGTTCAGTTCTTTTATTTCCCTCTTTCCATTACCACTGTGTGATTAAGGCAGTGTTCAGTTCTTTTTTTCCTCTTTCCATTACCACTGTGCCATTAGGGCAGTGTTCAGTTCTTTTTTCCTCTTTCCATTACCACTGTTCCATTAAGGCAGTGTTCAGTTCTTTTTTTCCTCTTTCCATTACCACTGTGCCATTAGGGCAGTGTTCAGTTCTTTTTTCCTCTTTCCATTACCACTGTGTGATCAAGGCAGTGTTCAGTTCTTTTTTTCTCTTCCATTACTACTGTGTGATTAAAGCAGTGTTCAGTTCTTTTTTCCTCTTTCCATTACCACTGTGATTCAAGCAGTGTTTAGTTCTTTTTTCCTCTTTCCATTACCACTGTGTGATGTAGTAGGCTTCACAGAATTGTAATAGCGCCCTCTGTAATTGGTCAGCATTTTATAGCGAAGCCTCTGATGCAGCAAACACAATGGTAATTCATCCTGCCAGGATTGCTAGGAGAAACCAATTAATGTCATCAAGTTCTGTCAGTTTTATTCCAGTGTTAACCCTGAAGTTGCTGGGTAATTTTGCAATATCTCACAGCCGAGATCTTGGCCATTCCAAGTCCGATTTATTTCAGACGTAAAGTTTCAAATCAATCTGACTTATAACTTACAATTGATATGATCATTTGAAGTAGGTTACAAGCGTACCAGCCATCGTGTGCTCTCAGCACTGCAGTTAAAAGTGCAGGTCCGTTTTTTTGGTTGACCTGTTTTGGGTTATGTGTGATTTTCCCAGAACTGCTGTCAAAGTGACTGTAAAAAGCTGCTATATGAAACCAAAGGCTTGGCTTGTAAACATATGAAAAAGTATGGCTGACCTCTTTCATGTGGTCAAGTGGTTAGGGTCTATGGTTTCCAATCATAGGGTTGAAGGTTCGAATCCAGCTGCTGGCAGTATGGTTGTGGCTCTTGGCAAGCCTCTTCAACCCTGCTTGCCTCTCTCCACCCAGGAGTATAAATGGGTACCAGCATTAGCTGGGAAGCAACCTGTGATGGACTGCCATCCCATCCAGGGGGGGGGGAAAGAAATATTCTCAGTTGTTTCATGGCAAGGAACCCACAATAAACACTGGCCTGATGAGCCAAATTGGCTGGGACCAGACTTGCTTCTGTTTTGCTTTTTCTTTCAGGAAAAAAGGAGTGCTTGTAACAAGAAAAATACAGAATTGGTGTCAAAAAGACTACAAAAAAGTTACTGAAAAACTCCTCAAGGCTCAACTACTGTACTGTGGGGATATCTGAAAAAATCCTGAGGGGGCAGATTCTATCTAGCTCTTTTTGGGTCAAATGAACACACACAATTAAGTTGTCAAACCTGGAAGTGATTTGGTTCCGGTAATATCTTATTACCCCTATTGGCTTGAGTATCTATATTTGAAATCTTCAATACTGCGTTGGCGTTACTTTCTGCATGTGTCTGTGACATCAATGATGGTCCCAACATATCTTCAATACTTGAAAAGATATCCAACTTGCAGTCACTGCAGAAGACATTCTTCTGGATGGACAGCACGTTTCTTCCACTCTCACTACCATCTCTGCTTCTATCCACTTGCTAACAAGTGCCCTAAAAATAAAGAAAAAGTTACATGGACTGGAGAAATAGAAAGGCCTCATTTCTTCAATTAAAATGAATGATTCCAAAGCCATTTTCCTAATAAAACCAAGCACAATATATAACCCTAACTGTTCAGGGTTGTTAGAAACCCTGTCAGAAACATCTGTCTGCATCATATGTCAAAGTAACTTGCTTGCCCAGTGTAACAAGATCCTACAGGTCAACTCTCTCCAAGGCCAAACAGCCTGGGAGTCTGTGGTTGCCAGCCACTACAAGATCCAACAGTGGCATTGTTCAATGAGACCAGCTCTCAACATGACCAGTTTGTTTGGCTGCTGTTGATTGCCAAGTGCATCAGAATAGTGCATCAGACTTTTGCATTTGCTGCAGTATGTTGCAGTTGGCAGGGTTTAGGGTCAAGGTCAGTATTTACAAAGTGATACATGCAGTTTTCACCATTTTTTAAACTCCTCTTGTAAAGGTTGTAGACTGCTGGCCCTCTTTGATTCCACAATCTGACCGTCTTGCTTGGACCTTCATCAGTGCTCCAAGACCAGATATTTTGAAAATAAGGGGCTTGATCTGTGAAATCTCAGTATGATCTTCCTCACCCTATGGGAGAAGGGAAAGGTTACCTCCCCCCCTCCCACACACACACTGACATAACACCTTCCATTGTTTCCATCCCACACAGCACTGTTACCCCTTCAAAAAATGTCTTCCCTACAAGTTATTTTCCCTTTCATGGGTGGAAGGTGAAGCCGCCACAGCTGCCTAATTGCGATCAAATCAGAAGGGTTAGCAGGTGTCAATTACATGTACCTTTGCATGAGCATGATGTCATATCCAGACTTACATGTCTCCATCGTCCAGTCATCTCCTGATCGCCATCTGCCAGGTGTGCATGAAGGTGTGGGGTCCACCATCAAAGTATTCCAATGCAATGCAGGTGTATAGGGTGCATTGATTCCAAGGCAGACCTGGAAAAATAGCAAGCTATCACAATAAGAGAAACTCAGTCAAACTGAAGAATCTTCAACGGCAAAGTTGCAGGGAACTGAATCAATAGGGACTCACACACCAATTCTATATATGTAAGTATCAAACCCCCCCAAAAAGATCAACCCTTTAAACAAAGACCAAACTGAAAAATTAAATAAGACTTGAAAAACATGAACTAAAGTTTGCTGTGGAATCACAGATCAGCCAAACCTTTGTACATCTCCTCTGCCAGACAGCCAAGTCACAGTGCCAGCTGTGACAAGTCACATGGTCCAAAATAACCCGGCTTTTTTAGCATTCACCAGCAGTGTGTCAAACAGAACTTATAAGAATACATGTACACTCAGACTTCAATCACTGACCTCTAGTAAAAAACCACACTCAAGTTATATGAAATAAAATGACATATCCACGTAAGTTGACTTGTCTCTGCCGATCTGCTTCACTGAGTATCACGTCAACACTGCATTTATGTGACCAAATTAAAAGCAAGGGTTGGGAACTCTTAACTACAAGCATCTGCAAAAGTATAAGACCACCTGGAATTTTATTGGCATTTCTGTCACTGGGCCTGCATTACATTATCTCATTGAATGGTGCATATGGTCCTGCAGTGGACTTGGTTGTTAAAGTTCGATTGCAATTGATTTGTGCCTTTTCTTGATACTGTGTGTGGTTTGGGTTTGGTTCTGGTTTGGTTTTTAGGGGGTCGTTATTTTCTTAGTACCTGGTTCTGTTTTTTGGTACTGCTGATATTTATTGAGAGTCTTTTACTAAAAGGTTAAGGTTTACTGGGTCTGAAAATTGAATTTCCAGGTCTCAAGTTTATGGTCTGAGGTATTTTCACTGATTTTGGGGTTTGTTTTGCTTTTCTTTGACTTTTCATTTTTCTTACTTTTTTGTCGGCTAAGAAGTTACTTAATAGATAGTAGATTATTTTTTTCTAGATTGGTTCTTAAAAGTTTTTTATCTTTTGACATTTTTTGAGATCAAACACTTTTTCTGTCCTGTCTCATTCTTTTTAGAAAGACCTTGCAATTTGTCCTTAGATGATACCTAGTTAGGTAGTATTTTGTGCAAGAGATTTCCCCTAAAAGTTGTCTTCTTCTAGTGTTCCATTTTTTCAGGGTACATTTTTTTTTACTATTCTTGGTGGAGAGTCAGGGTAGGGATACTGTTCTTCGGAACTTAGCCAGGTCTTTTTTTATTCTTGAATAGGGATAGATTTTTTTTTCTGTTGTGGGCAATGGTCAGATCTGGTCACACCAACATAGTATTTGGATAAGGTTCAATGAAGTTGCATGATGGCGGAGACTCCAAGTCCAACGAGATTCACACTCCAAATGTCAGACACTCCACCTTTGTTGACGCCTCATCCAGCAACTACCACACATGGAACAGCCCTACCACCACCACACGGGCAGCTTACTCCCCAACAGATCATCGGTTTCTACCTCATCTCCAGGGACACTTATCTCACACTGGCTGATGCATTGAGGACTGTCACAACACACCAAGTGAAAGGAGTCCCCACATTCACTGGACGTGAGAAAAGCATTCGAGTTGAAGATTAGATCCGAGACATGCCTTACCTGCTAGAGGCGAAGGGCAGCACAAGAAGAGTCCGGTTCCATGAGGTGGTGCGCAACACAGCTGGGAGGGCTTGCGATGTTGTGCTAAATCTCGAGAGCCGCAGTCCCTTTGAAGTCACAGCAGAGGCACCTTTTGCTGAACTTTGGAGGAGTTTGGGGAAGATAACTTGGCCTCCTCACCCATGACGCGATTTTATGCGAGGGTTCAGAAAGGTGGTGAATCAGCAAGCGAGTATGCCATCGCTCTTGAGGCGCTCTTGAGGCATATTGAGGAGAAGGGGAGACACAAGGCTGCCAGAATCTGTTTGGTGACACCAGGGACAGCATCCTCACCACCCAGTTCATGACAGGGCTACGTGACGACCGATGCAGACAAAGACTTGCACCCATGCGACCTCGCAACATGAGTTTTAAAGAACTCCGGGCAGAGCTGAGGGTTGTTGCGGAGGAGAAGCACCAACAGGAGGAACGAATGCGACAACACTATCAGTTGATGACGCACATCCCTACCAAGGCAGACATCTCCAAGAACCCGACGCCACCCCCAGTAGACAAGCCTGGCAACACACAGAACAGCCAAGACACCGGTGTGAACCTTGCAGATATTGCCAAGTTGATGGAAAGGCAGACCAATACACTGAACCAAGTTCTGGAGAATCAGATGCAACTAGGCCAACGTGTCAAAAGGTTGGAAAGAAGTTCCCAGGTGATACAGCCTCAGAATCCTCAGCGGGCCAGTGCAGTCATCCATCCTGCACCAAGATTTCATGACCAACCAAAGTCCTGCTACAACTGTGGCAGCTTAGGCCAATTCGCCTGCAGATGTCCACAGCCGAGACAAGCACAGCCGATGTCAACTTCAGCTCCATTAAACTAGGGAGACCATCTGATGCAGGGCGATCAGTGGGTTTTCCTAGTTGTCTAAGCCCACCTTTTTCCACTTCAGAAATACTTCCAAGAGATGACAAAAGCAATAGTGACCTAGTTGGGCCAGTGAGTGACGTGGAGATTGCTATGTCAGGGAAGAAGTGCTCTGTTCTACTGGACACTGAATCTCAGGTGAGCACCACAACCGATGTCTACATAGCCAACCATCCACACCTACAAACATAAGTTCCCCAGCAGACTAGCGTTATTATCCAGGGCGCGGGAGGGCAATCTGTGCCCCACAGTGGAGTCATCTTTGTGGAGGTAGAAGTTTTCGGTCGCACTATACCACCAATGTTCATTGTTCCAGTTACAGCGTTTTGCCAGAAGATTCCTGGGTTGGTAGGAACCAACGTTCTGAGGGCAAGTCACGATACCCTGCATACAAAGTATGGGAGAAGATTTCTTGCTAAGGTGCAACAGATGTCCAAAACGTGGTATTCTGCCCTGCAGTGTGTCGAATCGGATGGGGGAGACTTGGCAAAGAAGAATTGCATGTTCAGCATTCTTAAGTACAGAGGCAAGAAACCACTAATAGTAAAGGCCGGAACAGAAGTCGACATCCCAACAGAGGCATCCAGGCACACACAAGGAAGATCAATTGAGGCGCTTGTAGAGGACACTGGCCATACACCATTCAAACAATCCTTGGCAGTTGGCAAAGCCTTCGTCGAAGTCCGCAATGGAAGAGTTCCGGTGAGGGTGTGTAATCAGACAGCCCATGATGTTGTAGTGCGGCAGAATACGAGGCTTGCTAACTTGGTTGTGGGTCAACTCATGTCATCAGAATATGGGTCCATCACAGAGTCGCCAACCCCGAGTGCACAGAAGATATCAGTGGCAAGCCATTTGGAGGCATCTACTCGTGCAAGTGTCCAAGAAACCTCCGGGGTTGACATTGACCTGAGCTCCCTCACAGCTGAAGATAGGCAGAGGCTGACTCGGTTACTGGAAGATAATGCAGATATCTTTTCCAAGAACTCACAAGATCTTGGGTTCACGGAGACAATTGAGCATGGGATTCCACTAGTAGATCCAACCCCTTTCGGCTTCCCTACAGACGTATTCCCCTCTCCCAATATCATGAAGTGCGAAACCACATAGAGGACCTCAAGGAGTCTGGAGTCATACAGCCAAGTACAAGCCCGTTTGCATCCCCCATTGTAATTGTCAGGAAGAAGGATGGAAGTATCTGACTAAGTGTAGATTACCAAACACTCAATTCCAGAACTGTGAGGGATGCCTACCCACTCCCAAGGATCGATGAGGCACTAGATGCCCTTTGTCATGCCAAATAGTTCTCCTGTCTGGATCTTACTTTGGGGTATCATCAGGTCAAAGTTGCCGGTAAGGACCAACCAAAAACAGCATTCATTTCACCAATGGGACTGTACAAATTCCAGAGACTGCCCTTTGGCCTGACAAATGCACCCGCCACATTCCAGAAGTTGATGGTCACAATTTTCGGTGACTTGAATTTTGACAGCATCCTGCTCTACTTGGACGACATTATCGTCTTCAGCGCAATGGTGGAAGAGCATGTGAGTCGACTGTCCAAGGTGTTTTCACGGTTGCGAGAGCATGGTCTGAAGTTAAAGCCATCAAAGTGCCACCTACTTCGAAGCAGCGTAAAATATCTTGGCCATGTTGTGTCAGCAGATGGCATTGCTACTAACCCGGAAAAGATTTCAGCTGTCAAGAATTTGCCCATGCTCAAGTCGAAGTGTGATGTTCGAGGATTTCTTGACCTCACCGGTTACTACAGGATGTTCGTCCGGAACTATTCCAAGATAGCATCCCCTTGTTTGCAGTAACTGGAGGGAAGAGAGGCACTAAAGATCCACCCTTAATTCAGTCACCAGAGTGATTCATATGTCAAGCTGTTGGAGGAGAACCCACGTCTAGCGTACGACATGGTGAAAGAGAAGGCTGCTAAATCAGGAGAGAAGCAGAAAGCAATGTATGACCAGAAAGCGCATGCTCAAGCACTGAAGGCTGGTGATCAGGTGCTAGTTGCCAACAAAACACCCAGAGGAAGGAATAAGCTGAAGGACAAATGGGAGCCTTAGCCGTACGTCGTCATCAGAAAACTATCAAACCTGCCAGTCTACATTGTTCGAGACCTAGGTGGTAGGAGAACCAGACCTGTGGACAGAAACTTGTTGTCCGTCTGCCCATTTGACCTGTCAGAAGACCAGGACAGTGCTAATCCATCAGATGAAGGGACGCAGTGGATTCCTGCCCACAATACACGCGCAAGTATAGTCCCCAAATCTTTGTTATCTGAGCCCTATCACATTATACAGTAATCATATGTACATGTAACCAGGTATCCGACTGAAACAACATCGGTGTAGCGGTAACTACTGCCCTACACACAAATATCACCGGTGGGCCAGAGCAAAATGCACTGCCTGAATATACCTAAAGAAAAGCCTGTGTCACATTCCGGCCCCTAAATGTAAGAGTTATAAGCGAACATTTACAATAACAATCTTGTAATCAGGCTTACAGTAAACCTTAAGCACTACTTTAAACATTAACACAAGAAATAGTCGCCATAAAGGGCGACTGGCTTAAACTGGCAGAACTGAATGCTTAGTCCTCGACACTGTCCAGCAGGCACAACTTAGTGATGGGCCTGATAAAGCTTCCAGTGGCTGTACAGACTTATGCACTCAGCACAAGTCCGGGAAGCGTCTTTAATATCCAAGCCAGAGGCCAACGACTCCTGGGTAAGTTGTCATCCCTCACCAACACCAGGTTGTGTCTCAATCCAACGTTGTCGACGTTGGAGCGTTGGGAGATACTCAGCAGTCCAGCACCTCCAAAACTGCTCGACTAGAAACTGCACGTGTTTCCATCGTCTCCCGTACTGGTCAGTTGTCTTGGTGTCACAGAGCAGTATCGGGTGACCGTATCCGAGTTTCAACAGGTGATTGGGTGTGAGTGGCTCAAGGACCTTGGGGTCCTCCAAGATGGCTGTGATGGGTCTAGCATTGACAACAGATTCTACCTAACAAAGCAAGGTGTCGAGTCTCTTGTCGTCAAGCACCTGGTTACACAGAAGTGAATTCAGAACTTTGCGACAGGTGTGAATTTGGCACTCCCAAACCCTGCCCATATGCGATGCCCCTGGGGGGTTGAACTGACATTCAACCTTTCCGTCAAGGAAGAAGCCCTCTATCTTCTTGCTCCTTCCAATGCGCTCAATAGCTGACTTCAGCTACCTCTCTCCACCAATGAAATTCGTCCCATTGTCAGAGTAAATCTTCTTTGGGGTTCCCCTCCTGGCGGCAAATCTGAGGAAGGCGTTAAGGAAAGTATCAGTGTCAAGAGAGTGCAACTTCTCCAGGTGGATGGCTCTCATAGCCATACAGGTGAATATGCACCGTACCTTTTTCTCTGCTCCTGCCATGTTTAACGTAAAACGGTCCAAAGCAATCGACACCTGTGTGGCTAAATGGCGGGTCACCTGGAGTAATTTTGTAAGCTGGCAGATTGGTCATGCGTTGCACACCAGGCGGTCCTCGCAGTCTTCTGCAGAGCACACATTCCTTCAGAATGCGGTTGATCAGGGGTCGTGCTTTAGGAATCCAATACTGTCGTTGTACAAGGACAGCACATGTTCCTTGCCCGAGTGGCCAGACAAAGATTCATGCGCATGACGAATTAGCAGAGTGGCTAGATGGCATTCACAGGGCAAAATTGCTGGAAACTTGGACGATGCCATAATTGAAGCATGTCTAAGTCTACCACCTAGCCTCAATACTCCATGCTCATCAATACATGGCGCTAGACTGTACAAAGAACTCTGACTATGGCTAGTTCAGCATCTTCAACTTCACCCACCGTTAACTTCAGGGAGCGTTTATCTTCCCCATCCGGGTACCTGGGTCTCTGTCCCTCCATCTCTTACTGTCAAGCAGAATTTGAGCACTGCATCCTCTAGATGCATTATAAGCAGGATTCTGCTTTGTGTCGACATGTCTCCACTGACTGGCAGTAGACCCATCATGGATCGTTGGCTACAAAGGTTTGAAAACATTTTGATTCATTGTTAACATACTGGAGAACCAGCATACTGTCTGTCCAGAACGTTGGCCCTTGGACCTGTAGCCTCCGCTCTCGCCTGAGCACTTGATCCATCTTCACTGCAATGACCGCAGCAGACAGCTCTAATCTTCAGATGGTCATGGTCTTGAGTGGAGCTAGTCGTGACTTGCCAGTAAGGAAGCTGAGGTGGACATCACAATCATTGTTGACGAATCGGGCATAGGACACACAACCGTAAGCATTCTGTGAGGCATCAGAGAAGTGATGTAGACAGCTTTCACAAACATATCCGAAGTCCCTTGGAACCAGGCCTCTATTGACAGCAAACTGCTCCAACTTTGGAAGGTCATCCAACTATCTAGCCCACTGACTTTGTGTGTTGGCTTCCAGTGGCTCGTCCCTCCCTTTCCAACTACTCTGCACTCATTCTGAAACAATATTTTGGCTACCAGAACGTATAGCCACAAAAAACCAAGAGGGTCATACACTGAACTTAGGGTACTCAGAAGAGCTCTCTTGGTGTGACAGCCATGATTCAACATTATCTTGACTCCTATCTGGTCATGTTCGGTGTCCCAGCGTACTCCCAGGGCTCTCTCTGAAGGAAGGCATGCATGGTCAAGGTCCAGGTTGGAGAAAGCCTTGGCCTTTTCAGCCGTTGGTATTGACTCAATAACCTTTCTACTACTGCAGATCCATTTAGTCAGATGAAAACCACCTTCAGCTACATGTACCAAATGCGATAACTGTTTGATCATATCTATGGCATCATTATCTGACTTGAAAGATTTGAGAAGATCATCCACATAAAAGTTTTCTTTCACAGCCGGGACTGCATCACTACTGTACATCTCCATGTTGTCATTTGCAGTACGATGAAGAGCGAATGCAGCACAACTTGGATTCCATACCCCTCCAAAGGGGTGGACTGTCATATGGAAAACCTCTGGGGGTCTGGTCAAATCTCCTTCAGGCCACCAAAAAAATCTTATCACATCCCTGTGTTCTTTGGAGACACCAACCTGGTGGAACATTTTTTCAATGTCTCCCATCAATCCCACCTTGCGCTCTCGGAACCAGATAAGTACTCCCACAAGCTTGTTCATCATGTCCAGCCCCTGAAGTACTTGGTCATTAAAGCGAGGTGTTACAGCACGATCATATATGATCCTCAGCTTTTCAGGCTTGTTCGGATTTGGAACGCAATGATGAGGCAAGTACCAAGTTAGTCCTGATGATGACTCCAGCTCCTGCCCAGGAACCCTTTCGGCAAACCTTCTAGTCAGCAGGTCCTGCATCTCTGCACAGTACCTGGAGTGCAACCTTTCTGCAACACTCCTGTTGTCAGGCAGATTTGGAGGCTATGACTTGAATGGTATGTCCAATTGGTAGTGGCCACCAATAAGGGTGACAGAGTTGTTCCATGCCTTGCTGGCCTTCTTGTCGTCCAGAGACATGGTTCTATCATCAGACAGGTCTGCAGTATCCAGCTTCCAAATCGCTCAAACTGAAAATCGAGGCCTCCCTGCACGAAGTTGGACACAGCTTCTGTCAGACTCTTGCCAGCTAGTGGCCCATTTACCGTCCAACCAAGGCAGGTTCTGACGGCATAGGGTTCGCCTTCCCCACCATGCCTCACTTCCAAAGGAACAAGGGCCTGTGGAGCATCTTGTCCGATCAGCAAAGTTACACCTTCCTTCGTCATGTATGGGACAGGGGTGTCTCTCAGGAGTCCAAACTTCTTCAGGTCCTCATGGGTGTCACATGAATCTCTCAGAGTTGGGAACTTGGTCAGGGTATGTGTCTTTGGGATGCGAAATGACTTTCTGATGTGAGCCTTGCCAACAGTTCCAGATATGTCTAGCGCAACAACCAGTGTTTCAACATGTGCATTCTTGTTCAGCGTGTCTGGAGACAAAGACTCGGGAGTTCCCTCAAGACTTAACATCTTCACTAGTCCCATTGAGCAGAACGATCTGTTGCTCCCGGGGTCCAGAAGAGCATGAGTTTTTAGCCACTCTCCATAACCAGCACCTCTCACCATCACGGCAACGACTGGTAGGGCTACCTTGGAGCATTCTTGACCAGATCCATATGCAAGGCTAGATGCTCGACGTGTCGGTTCGTCAGAGGTCTTCTTTGCTGAAGCACTGCCAGGTTCAGGACTCTTTTGCTGAAAGACACTGTGTAACATTTTATCATGCCTTCCTCGACAACCTTCAACACTGCAGGGAGCTGCTTTACACATTCTTGAGAAGTGTTTACAGGAGAGGCAATTGAAGCACAACTTGCTCTCACTTGCCAACTTAACACGATCTGGCGGAGACATCTTTCTAAAGTTATCACAGTCTTTGAGTGCGTGTCCTGCAGAGCACAATGGGCAAGTTGTCTTCAGCATTCTTGTCCTGCCCATCTGATACCTGGAGGAGTCACTCTCAACTTTCTGGTCAGACTGCTTGGTGGCTTGGATACTGTATTTAACTCCCTTCTTGGCTGACGATTTCTCTTCGCTATTTCGTTCCTCTAACCCATAAATCAGATCATTCACTTCTCAGGCTGTTTTGTTGATAAACTTGACAAGCTCCGCAATGTTAGAAAAGTGACCAGTCTCATCGAGAATACGTACAGCCTTGGAGCGCCATTTAGCTTGGAAATACTGTGGCAGTCTCTTTATGATGAGGCTGAGGCTTCTCTTAGTGTCAACTTCATCAAGTTTTTTCATTGCTGTCAAAGCAACTGTGCAACTCTGCAGGTCATCAGCTAACTTTTGGATACCTCGACGGTCCCCTGGTGGGATGCGTGGGCCCTCTGCAAGTTTACTGACCCAGGTTTACGAAATCTTGTAATTGTTACCAAACCCCTCCCATAGTAGTTTTCTAGCCTTACTGTAGCCCTTGTCTGGTTGCATGACAGCACAACATCGGATAACTGCAAGTGCATCACCTTCGCAATACTGGAAAAGTCGGTTTAACTTGACACTGGCCCCAACGTTGCTGTTCCCAACTGCGGCATCAAAACCAGAAATGAAGATCCAATAGTCGAGCGGATCGCCACTGAACTTGACAAGTTCACATTTGGGGAGGAGAAGTGCATCGATCATCTCACATTGCAAAGGCGCAGTTGAACTTTGCAGTGAGGGTTGCTCAAGAACGACAGGTGAAGCGGACGGGGAAGATTGCTTTACTTCCATGGGCGACTGCGGAGTACCAATTAACCACTGGTTTACCTTCTCTGCAGCGGTTTGCGCACCGAAGCTCAAGTCCTGTTGAACTTCCTGTGGAAATTGTTCGTCAATATCTTCCAGAGCCCTTGTTCAGCCTCAACCTTGGCAACATCCATTTGAAATTTGCAGTCTCGCTTGCGCTGTTGTCTGAATTCTTCTTCTTTAATGGCTTTCATTGCTGCTACATTTGAAGCTTCTGCCTTTAGACTTGCCAATGTCATGGCCGCTCTCAGCCTGGCACTGCTAATTGTACTAAAACTGGTACCAGCCTTGCTGGATTTACTGGCATTAGAAATCAACATGTACATATACAGGTATTACCAAGTTAAAACAATACAGAGGGAAAATAACAATGAAACATGCAACAGCAATGCAATAATGATCAACAGAATAGATGTGAATCCTAAATTTGAAAAAGTTCAAGGGCAATACAGCAATCAAATAATTATATCACAATTAGGATACAACAATAAATCACAATCATCATTCAGAAGCATGCACAGTTCAGCACCCAAGAGTTCAGTCAACTTTCCTCGATGCAAATTAAAATGATGTTTCCTTTCAAGGTTGATGGACTGGTACATAGTCAATAATGTCTAATCACTGCAGAGATTATGCCGTTAACTATGCCACAGGATCCTTCTTCTGGAAGAACGCCTGATGATCACAAATCAAACCACACATTGTAGGTCAGTCACTGCAAACACAGCCTAACTTTTCCTGGTGCAGGTACGGTACATGAAGCGCTTGTCTCTGCAGGGCTTGTCTTCACCTCTCAACTGCTGGATCAGAAGGTTTCCAGGACAGCATAGTATTCCCACATGATGGACCAATGGCTGTCGAACGGGGAGGGGGGCTGGCTCACTAGGCCGCAACATCATGAACTCCAAGCTTTCTGCTGTCCAGTCTGCCACGATCAACCTACACTTTCAATGAGGCTGGGTCACTAACACTTCCCACACTGTCACCTTGTGGAGTGTAACTAGGTTTAATCTGGAATTAACCAAATCAAAGCAAAACATATGGTATCAGGTTGTGAAATTACACGTCACATGAAAGGGTGGTAATTGATCAGGCTCTAATAACATAAATCACAATACATGTACATTAAAAGCACGTAGTTACATAACACTATTGGAAGACATACATGTATCAACCTAAGTACATGTAGTTTGCAATAGATAGAAAACCGAGGGCTGAATGTTTTCGAGAAAAGTACATGTATGCAGCCAAAACTTACGAATTTGCTGAGCACAGGCTGACAAACACAATGTACTAGCAGAACTAGCAGGAACACGTCAAAACATGGTTTTCCAATATCTATTCATCCAATAAATCTTCAAACTTTGTAACTTCAGTAGCTTTCTCCAACATGAGATTAGCCGTCCACAATACCACGTAAGTATGGTCCCCAAATCTTTGTTATCTGAGCCCTATCACATTATACCGTAATTATATGTACATGTAACCAGGTATCCGACTGAAACAACGTCAGTGTAGCAGTAACTACTGCCCTACATACAATTATCACCTGTTGGCCAGAGTAAACTGCACTGCCTTAATATACCTAAAGAAAAGCCTGTGTTACGAGGTGTTTCAGGAGGTGGTGCAGGTGACAGTGTGGATGTGGTCATCTTTGCAGGTGGGATGAGGAAAGCGGGGGGGGCACTGAGGAACCTTGAGACGATCAATGCTGACGTGTTCGCGAGACGGACAAGGTGAAGAACTTGTCGGTGTGGCTGAGGATGGGAAAGAGCCTGTTGTATGGTGGTTGAAGAGGTTTGCAGACAGCATCACAGCGGACATATTAAACATTAGTGCATGTGTGAAGGTCTTTTGGCAAGTGGGCAGCAGTGGACGTGACTCGCGTTGATGAAATATGCGACGTGTGTTCCTTGAGGCGGTCCACAAACAACCCAAGATCCACGAGAGAGGTGTTGGAGAATGGAGCAATGAATTTGAGCTGTCTATGGAAACGCTTAATGATGCCATTGCATTGTGGTTGATAAGATGTCATTCCCATGTGAATACATGAAGTGCTAAGACGTTTGGTGAAGTTGCTGAACAGCACAGACTCAAACTGACATCCTCTGTCAGTGGTGCTCCAAGACTCATCTGTCGACGAAGGCCTTGGCAACAGTTTCTGCCGAGATGTCACTTATGGGAATTGCCTCAGGCCATCGTGTGTAGCGATAAATGCAAGTGAGAAGGTAGGGGTGGCCATTAGATATGGGAAGTGGCCCAATAAGATCCACGTGGACATGTTGGCAACAAGTGTCTGGTATTCGGAAGGTGCCAAGGTGAGCTTTGGTATGACGGTGCACTTTTGAACACTGGCAAGAAGGACATGTGCAAACCCAATGGGGGATATAACGTGTGACACCTCGCCACACAAAGCAAGCTGTGGTGAGTTTCTTCGGGGCTCTTGCACCCGGGTGAGAGAGCCCATGAATGGCATTAAAAAACAGAGCGTCTATGTCTGGCAGGTGTGGCTGGATGTGGGTTGTTGGTGGAGACGTCACAAAGGATGGGACACTCGGTTGTGGGAAGGAGGAAACTCTGGAGAATGAGGCTCGAAGTGGAGTGTTGCAAATCTGCAATCTCGTCATCCCTAACCTGGTTAGAGGCAATCTGTGCAAAGTCAATTGTGTCCTACAATATGGCACCAACGTCGCGGCGGGACAGTGTGTCTGCAACGATGTTATCAGTACCAGCAATGTGACAGATGTGTGATGTGCGCTGGGAGACAAAGTCCAATAGCGAATCTCACGAGGAGAGTGTCTGTGTGGTTTGAAATGCAGAGCGCGAGTAAGGGTCTTGTGGTCTGAGAAGATACAAAAATCGGCATCCTTCAAGCATGTGTCGGAAGTGCCGAAGGGCCAGGTACACTGTAAGCAGTTCGTGGCCAAAGGTACTGTATTGAGACTCAGCTGCTGTGAGCTTTTTGAAGAAGAAGGTGATGGCTTGAAACTCCCCTGGGTTGCCCTGTTAGAGTACTCTGCCGACTGCTGTGTCAGAAGCATCGACGATGAGGCTCAATCATAAGTCGATGTTGGGATGAACATGGAGTGTAATGCTGGACAGAACATGCTTGATGTCATCAAAGGCCTGCTGGTGAACGGGTGTGTAATCAAGAGGCTTGCGAGGTGTGCTGTTGTGAGCTGCAAGCAGGTCATTCAACGGGGCGTGGATGCGAGCACAGTGAGGGATAAATCTCCTGTAGAAGTTGACCAGCCCGATGAAACTGCGCAACTTCTTGGTTGAAGTCGTTAGAGGAAAGCTGGTGATTGCTGAGATCTTATCAGCAAGTGAGCAGATTCCATGCTGGTCAACATGGTGTCCCATGAATTGAAGCGCGGGTACTCCAAAGATGCTCTTGCCTGGGTTTATCACAATGCCATAGTGTTGCAACCTGCCGAAGAAGAGATGAAGGTATTGCTCATGCTCGTCAGATGATTTGCTGGCAACGACGTTGCCATCTATGTAAGCACACACGAATGGGAGGGCACACACAACCATGTCCATGAAGAGTTGAAAAGTCTGAGCAGCATTGCACAACTCGAACGGCATGCAGACAAACTCATTGTGAAGAAGTGACAAGGTTCACTTGGAAAGGGAGGCGTGGCTCAAAGGGTAACACAACAACTCTCTGGCAGCGATTAAACTGATGAGCAGGATGGTTTAATGAAGAAACTGTCTGTTTATTATACCCAGATAATTAGAAACAGGGGGTAGTGACTTGCAATTGGCCAGGATACCATAGCAATCTTGGGGAAACTATGCTTTGTGAACGGAATGGTGGAGCTGAAACCAGTGATGAAATCTTGGAAATATATGCAACAGGAAACCGTGGTGACTGGGGAATAAACAGAAATAAATAGTAATAAATTAACTGGAATGCACGTACATGTGCCCACGAGACAACAACATAATTGTACATGTAACGTTGCAACAATTGTCCTCGATTAAGGCTAAGGTTTGTACTCTAGACTCCTCTATTTTACATAACAACACAAGAATCACTATATGATCTTATACTATAAACATTAAAGAACATATGGCTGTGCTCACAATTGTCAGTAGCCCATGATAGGGGCAAATTTGGAGTATTTTGATTGGAAATGTGCTTGGTAAACCTGACTTTAGACCCAAATGTACGGTGCGAGAATGAGCAAACTACTGAGGGCGCCCTACTAACTATGATGCGGTCAGTAGACAGTGAGGGACTTTCTTACAGCCGCCCCACATTTGGGTACTAAATGTGAAACCAAGAAAGTCTTAAGTTAGTGTTCAGTCTGTGGATGGTCCTCAGATGGGCAGTTGTCGTCTTCCTTGCATTTTGGCAGACGGATCAGGCTGGTGACTGGTCTGGTGTACACCTTGTCACGGATCCGGACCTTGGCCATTCTCACACATCCATCAGTTCCAGGATGTGTCTCGCATATCTTCCCTACTGGCCACTGAGCTCTAACCAGCTGGGGGTTGACGACCATGACGACGTCTCCACAGGCTAAGTCTCTGGATTCAGTCTCCCACTTTTGCTGACTCTGTAGACTGGGAAGGTAGGATTTGATGAAGTGAGCCCAGAACTGGTCAGCAAGCACCTGACTATGGCGCCATCGTCGTCGTCCCATGGATTCTTTGAAGGTGTAGACGACCTGTGGAAGGTTAGGATCTAGCTGCCCCATCAGAAGCATAGTTGGGTCATCGGATCAACGTCAGCAGCATCTGAAGAGATGTAACCCAAGGGTTTTGAGTTGAGAATCCCCTCGACTTCAGCTAAGACGGTTCGGAGTACTGGTTCTGTGACCGACTGGTCTCCCAAAGCAGGTTCTCTGCCTGTCGCAATCGGCCTCCCACTTTGATCAGTCCAGAGGTTTCATCGTGCTCAGGGCTGAGCTGTGCTAACCTGCTCCCAGACGGCAACTGCTTGTTCTGCATCAGAGCATGGATTTCCTGTGGGAAGCAGTCTACTTGTACCTGAAGCAAAAGTTTGGTCTCAATGGCTTCTTCCCTCTCGACCAGTGTTGAAGGAGATATGTCAGCAGTTGCCGCTACGTTATGAAGCTCCTTGAAAGCCCGGATGAGGCCATTCCAGCTGCGGTACTGTTCTGGGTTTGGCAACTGGGGCTCTTTCACGGTGATCACTCCACAGAGTGTTGCTCCCTTCAGTTCTACAGTGTCTTCCGGTTCGTCGACCAACGGGCTTGCCGGCCAGCGATGAGGAGGTAAGGACAGAAAGGATGGGCCATTTCTTCATCTTTGTTCATTAGAGAGTTCAGAAACCGTCTTACCCCGAGTGATGTCATCAGTAGGGTTGTTGGCTGTGTCAACGTAACGCCAATTCTCTGGATTGCTCAGGGACTGAATCACTGCTACTCGTGTCCCGACAAACACCTTGTATCTGCAGGAGTCGGACGTCAGCCAGCGTAGCACTGTAGTGGAATCACTCCACAGGGTAATCTTCTGGATGGAAAGGGTCAACTCCTTTCTGAGCAAATCTGCCAACTGTGCACCGACCAGTGCAGCAGAAAGTTCCAACCTTGGGATGGAAAGTTGCCACTTGGGGGCTACCCTGGAACGTGATAGGATGAAACTGGTATGGATGCTTCCTTTGTGACCTTCAGTGCACAGGTAGGCGACCGAGCCATAGACTCTTTCTGAGGCATCACTGAAGATGTGGACTTCTCGGTTGGTCGTCTTGGTGTCAACTTCAGGTGGTGTGTAACACCTTGGCAGTCAAAGCTTTGGTAGGTCAGCCATTTCCTGTTCCCATGTGTGCCATCTAGTGAGATTATCTCCAGGCTCTATCGGGTCATCCCAGGTTCTCTTTGACTTCCACAGATCCTGGACGATTACCTTAGCTCTTGCAGTGAATGGTGCGAGGAAACCAATTGGATCATACTGGCCGGCCATGATTTTGTAGACAGTTCTGAGGTTGAGCATTTGGTAAGCAATGGGTCGGTGCTTGTAGCCAAGGTCATCTGCATCGCACTGCCACTGCAGTTCAAGTGTGGCCTCGGGTGTGTCATTCTGACCAAAGACATGCCAAAGGTCAAATCCGTCAGATCTGGCAGCAGCTGGCAGGTCTGCTACCACTGAGGGGATATTGCTTGCCCACTGGCGAATGCTGAAGCCACCTGTTGCAAGCAGTGTGCGTATCTTCATGACCAGTTCTTTAGCTGCTTTGGCTGAGGGCAGACTGTCTAGGCAGTTGTCTGCGTAAAAGGGTTGTTGGACAGCACGTGCGACCTCTTCGTTGCCCTTCTGGTGGTCGAGTACATGCCTTTGCAGGGCAAATGAGGCAAAGCAGGGACTACAGGTTGTGCCGAACGGAATCTGAGGACTCCAAGGAGGGATGCTCCATACCTGGGTCCGGGTAGGAGATGGTTGTTCAGCACATGTCCATCATGTTTGAATGAGCAGTTGAACACCAAACGTGGCTTACAGCTGGTTTCAACAATGCAATGTGGAAAATAACACGACTCCTCAGTCTGCTGGGCTTCTGCATCACTAAGGACTCTCACGTAGCCTGCATCAAGTAGCTTCTGGATTTGCTCTTTGTGGATCCTAGCAAGGTCAGGCTGTTTCTGGAGTTGTCTCTCTGTACGCTTCAGGTTTGGGAAAACTGCTTCTTTGCCAGCATTGAAGTGGGTTCCATCATTCCTGCGCAAGAGGGGTGTGGCATCACACAGAACTCCTCCTTCAATGCGAACTGTTTTTGCTTCAAGCAGTTCCACAGCATACTGGTCCTGCTTGGAACGGGTTACAATCTTCTCACTACTGTAAGGGATCACATCCGCCTTCCACAATCTCTCAACTTGTTGCATAAGGTCATGGTTCTCTTGACAAATGGTAATCTTGAAGCACTTCTGCTCACTGAAATGTTCCTTCAGGACTCCAGCCGGTCCCTGAAGTGTCCAACCCACTTTGGTGCATACTTGTAAACTTGTAAACTTGTGCTCCACTGGGGCCGAATTTCACAGGTTGCTGTGGGGTGATTAGGTCGGAGTAGTCAGAGCCAACCAGGATCGAGGGAGTTGCGTTGTTGATCAGAGGCAGTGCAACTCCACGTAAGTGGGGCCAACGCTTCTGTAACTGGATAGGTATATTCTGACAGGCGTAAACTGTCAGCGGTGAAAGCTCCTTTTATGTTGTACCTGATGTCAGAATGTTCCCTCGTGGACACTAGGAAATTGACCGATTGCCCTTCACATTGGAAAGGCAGTTGTTGAACTGTCGATAGGAGTATATAGTCTTTCTCCGCAGTGAGGTTCAGTTGCTGGACTGCATGGTTGAGCACCATTGTTCTCATGGAGCTATCGTCAAGCACAGCATGTGTTTCAAGTTTGCCAGCAGGACCATGGAGAGTGATTGGAACGACCTTTAACATGACATTTTGGGGACGCAGGGGCCGGTCTAGGTAAGTCATCTGAGTCGTCACTCCAACAGTATAGATTCTGCTTGCTCCTTGAGGAATGGCGTCATGCAGTACAGTCAAGTGGATCTCCTTGCAGGTGTTGCATGGTTTTCTCAATGTACACTGCTCAGGTTTATGGGTGCGCCCACATTTCCAGCATCTGGACTTTTCCTTCAGCCATTCGATTATTTGCTGGTTACTGAGCGCCTTGAATTCAGTACAACCATTCAAGTAGTGGTCATGGTTGTTGCAGTGTGGACAGAAGGCCTTACGTTTGTCCTTTGATGGTGACTGTTGTGAAGGTAACTTTCCCATTGTCTGTTTTCTGCCATCAGCCATGAAAACAGCGGTAGGCCGATTCCCTTTTTTGAGGGGAAACTTGTCTTTCCTCTCTTGTCTGGGGTTATCTTCTTTGTAGACTGTTGCTGCTTCACCAGCGATCCACTTTGCTCGTGACTGTACTTGCAACCAGTTGGCAAGATGGTTAAATGTATAGGTTTGGTCAGAGTCTGCTTTCAGAATGGTGGAGCTGAAACCAGTGATGAAGTCTTGGAAATATATGGAACAGGAAACTGTGGTGACTGGGGAATAAACAGAAATAAATACTAATAAATTTACTGGAATGCACATACATGTGCCCACTAGACGACAACATATTTGTACATGTAACGTTGCAACAATTGTCCCCGATTAAGGCTAAGGTTTGTACTCTAGACTGCTCTATTTTACATAATAACACAAGAATCACTATATGACCTTATACTATAAACATTAAAGAACATATGGCTGTACTCGTAATTGTAAGTAACGCACGGTAAGGGCAAATTTGGAGGTATTTTGATTGGAAATGTGCTTGGTAAACCTGACTTTAGAACGGAATGTACGGTGCAAGAATGAGCAAACTACTGAGGGCGCCCTACCAACTATTGCGCGGTCAGTAGACAGTGAGGGACTTTCTTACACTCATACATGCCGAAAGGTGCGACAATGGCAGTCTTGTGAATATCAGCTGGGTCGACTGGAATCTGGTGGTGTGCACAAACTAATGTAAGTTGATCTTGCTGAAAACGGAGCAACCAGCCAGACTAGATGCACAGTCTAGCAAGTGGGCAATGGGGTAACGATCAGGAACTGTGAAACGATCGAGGGCTCTGTAGTCCCCATATGGTCGCCAATCACTCGGGGTCTTCTTGGGGACCGTGTGGAGAGGACCGGACCAATTGTTGTCAGATGGTTGAATGATGCCCAAATCCAATATCCAAGACGGTCCGGGCGGTCCAGGCAAGTCGGCGAGGTCTGGCTGTCACGGGTGGGTCTGTCGTAATGATGCAATAGGTGATATTGTGTCAGACAAGTGCATTTGCGGTTGGTGCTTGAGTGAGTTGCAGAAAGTCTTTAAGGATTAACTCGTAGGGTGACTCATCAGCGAGCTGAAATAAGACAGGACTGACAGGCATATGGAGCTGCAGTTCCTAAAACTGAAAGGCTAGTTGTGGTATCTATAAGCCTGCATTGGGAAACATCCATAAGGAGATTGTAGTGATGTAGAAAATTGGAGCCCAATATCGGTGTAGGAGTATCCGCAAGAAAGAAAATCCAGCAGCAAGTACATCTGAGGCCAGTGTTGAATTTCACAGATCTTTGACCATAAGTGGGTATGCTAGAACCGTTGGCAGCCTGCAGGGTGGAGGAATGCGGGTGTTTCCTTTCAACAGCACTGGGAGGAAAAATGCTGACAGCCACCCCAGTGTCTACTAGGAACTTTTGTTTATGGTGAGGATCATAGATGAAGAACAGGTGGCCAGGTTGGGTGCCAGAAGAAAGTGCAGTGCCTATCCAATGGTAGGCTCTTTTCCCTGCTAAGTGCCATGGGAGCACAGTTGGACACACTTGATGGCCTCAGCACCATAGCAGCAGTGATACCAACACTCGGTTTGGGAGGCAGTGGCAGGAGGATGGGTCAGTGTATGCTCCTTCTTGGTCTTGCGTGGACGACTACGGCTCTGGGCATGTGACTGGCGTTTGAGTTGGGCCTGCATGGAGTTGACTTGGGTGGTGAGTTGGGCAATTTGGTCACGAAGCTCGCCGAGGTCACTGGATATAGAGGTGGAGTAGTTGGGGCCACAGCATTAACAACTGGGGGAACGTAAACTTCAAGGATATGATCAGCAAGGATGGCTAACTAACTGATCAAGGACAACAGTGTCGCAAGAGGAGGCAAGAATAAGTTGAGCATTGGCCGGAAGGCGTTACAGGAACAGCTGTTTGAAAATCCCCTCTTCGAGTTTACGTTCACGAAGTAGTTGTCGCATACGGTGCAGCAACTGGGAGGGTTTCTTGTCACCGAGCTCCTCCTCAGTGAGAAGCATCTGGAGGTGCTTTTGCTGAGAGACTGAAGTGCGCAGAATCATCTCTTCCTTAAGCTTTTGATACGAGTTCTCCGCAGGGGAGCTGATAATCAAGTCACACACTTCCTGGATGATTATGGGCTGGAAAGAAGCAAGGATGTGTGGAAATTTTGTGTCTTTGTGGTGAATACCCTAGTGTGGAACTGGGCCTTAGCTGGGCAAACCAGATCAAGGGATCACTTGGCCAAAAAGGGGGGAGTTTGAGGGAGAGGGCCCCTATCTGTGGCTTATTTTCTTTATTTATATATCAGCAGCAGGAGTGCCGTCCTGAGCCATGGTGAATGAAGGTTTCCAGATGGCAGGGAGTACAACACTACTGCAGAATTGGTTGTATAATGTGAGGGCTCAGAAAGTCAGCAAATGTGGTGCAAAAGTGCAGCGTCTGGGTCACCAATTGTTGTGTTGGTGCTCAACGTAAGTTATTATCTGCTGTCAGGCCAAAAGAGAGCTTTGCTCGACGTAGTCGGCTGAATCGGCGACCTACATGTAGAATACACCTCCATGCAAATAGGGGCGACTCTCTCAGTGGCTGTCGAGGCGACTTGCCCTGCATGCAACTGGCGCTCGAGTGACAGAAAGTCTCTTTTTTTAGAGTCAGTCAGTCATAGTTAATAAAACAGACGATGTGAAGAACAATTCTCCTTGAACAGTTAACAAAATAAGTAGTAAATAAAGCTGGCAAAAATTAAGTTGAAGACATAGGGAAATTCCAGGGAGATTACACGCACAAAAACAATACGGTGAAGAAGGAAAGTCATTTGCATAAATGTTTGTTTTTTGGTAGGACTTTTATAGGTCAAGGGTCGCTACAGGACTATCCATGTGTAAATATAGTGTACATGATGCAATGTTAGAATTCTGGAAATACTTATATGACAAAGTTTGACAGTTTAGCAAGAAAGACTGGGATTTTGCCTTCTCATTTGACGTAATTAATGATGCCTATAAGTGCCTGGCCTTCCCAAATTACAAAGCCACACATTTTATGCACATGTTAGTAAATTTACATGAACAGAACATGCAATTTTAGAATATCTGGGAATATATGTACTTTAATACAGATCTGCTAAAGTGTGTCAAAACCAGCTTGGAAGATGTGCCTGCCTTCCTGAGTTGACAAGACCGAGTTGACTTGGGACCACGGAGGAAGGACACATTACTGTTGACCTTTACTATGCACATGTCTATATCAACAGGTGTAGTACCAAATGATATAAAATGGTTGCTCATGTCACTCATATTTTTAAAAGTGGTAATCTTGATCAAGTAAATAATTCACAATTGTATGATGGACTGTCTAGATGAACACAACATAATTTCTGATTCTCGATGTGGATTCCGTCAAAACCATTCAACTTCACATGCTATTATTCACCTAATTGATTAAATAACTAATAATTTAGATACATCCTCTGTTACAATTGGTTTATTCCTGGACCTCTCCAAGGCCTTTGATACAGTCGATCATAATATACTTCTAAACAACTTTCTTATTATGGCATTAGAGGAACCGCCTTGGAGTGGTTCGAGAGTTTCCTTTCAAATCGTCAGCAATTCGTATATGTTAATAGTGTCAGTCCTCTCCGCAAGGATCCATTCTGGGGCCATGTTTATTTTCCATCTACATGTATATACATGTAAATGGCTTTGTTAAATCTTCTGACTTTTTTACCTTTATTTTATTTGCTAATGACAGTAACCTACATGTATTCTATAGTTATCCTTATAAAATACTCTTTATCGTAACGTTAATCTCGAGCTTACCACAGTTTTAAACTGGCTTAAAGCAAATAGGTTGTCTCTTAACATTAAGATGACTAACTATACGCTGTTTAGTAATAAGCAACATCACGAATTACCTGAAATCTTTATTGATGATGTACAAATTGATAAAACCGACTGTGTCAAATTCTTACAGATGTAGGTCTGTATACTGAACAAAATCTTTCATGGAAAAACAAATCAATAATATTCGCACGACTTGGAGTTATAACTAAAGCCACTTCTCCCTCAGGATGTACTTTTTCAACTTTACAATATAATTGTACCATATCTATCATATGGGATATTAGCCTAGGGTAATTGTGGGGTTAGTTCAACCAGTAGAATACTTGAACTGCAAAAAAGTTTCAAGAATGATCCACTCTGCCACCTACGTGTACCTTGAACATAGTAGTCCACTGTTTTATTTGTATAAAACTCTCTAAGTAAATGATATATTTCCTTCAGCTTGGGATCCTCATCACCAGTTAAACATGAAAAAATTACCTAAATCCATTTGTTCTATGTTTATCAAAAATGAAGAAATGCACCATCATTTCACTTGACAGCACAAGAAACTTCATCAGTCTTTTGCACGTACGTTGTACTACTCTCACACAAAATACAGTCATCAAGCATGAGGGCCCCAGGCTGTGGAATTCCTTAGATGCCTCTATGAAGAATCTAGGGAACCTATAACATTCAGACATAAATATAAAGCTTAACTATTAATAAGTGGGTATTCAAATTCTATTTAACATCATTTAGTTTTTGTGTCTTACAGGGTTACAAGACTTAGTGTTTACGTGTCATAATTACTGTCTTCTTGTCTAATTGTGCGTCATAATTATTGTATTGTTCGTAATAATGTGTATTATTCCTAATGGGATCCCTACTCGACAATAACTGCTTCTATTTTACTGCAACATGTAATTAGCTGGGTGGAAATAAAGAATGAATGCCTTAAAGTAGGTCTGAGGTGGCGACAGAAACGAGACAGATTGTAAAAGATAGCCACTGCACTACAGTTCTACGTGTGGGGCTAGCATGGGCCTACTCAAGTTTACTCACAATGTCATTTTCACAGAAATGGGCCATGTACATCATGTGCATGTAGTGTAGGCATGCCTACACTACATGAAGTGTTGATCCTAGTCCTACTCCTGCACGCCATGGTCTCATGGTCTTTTCCTTTCTCCATGGTCTGAAGGACAAGGCCTTCCTGTAAAGTGTAAGTGTGGAATTAAGCAAAACTTACATGTACTTCATATCACGTAGGTGTGCCAGAAATTCCTCACAGACTAATTTCTTACGTGTTGTCTTGATGATACACAAAATTAAAGCGACCACCATGCACCACTAGTACCAGTATACCCCCAGAACTGAGGAGCGGACGTCGGACTCCACAGTTCTGAGGGTATACTACTCCGTCACTCTACCTGTACATCGCGTGCACGACGTGTGCCTCCGCACCCACGTGTTGTTTGCAGCGTGTCTGTCCGCAGCTCAGTCCGCCATATCCGTGTTCTGTGGTTTTCGATGCAGCGTGAATTTTGCGTAGTGACGTCATGCACGGAGTGCCTGGCTTGTAAACTCACCCTGTGTCGATGACACGTGCTACTAGTAATGATCCATAATGCAAGAATTAATACTTTAATGCATAATGTTTTTTGCCTGTCAAACGATGAAAATGTGTGCTCCATGCTCTTATCATCTCCCCCAAAAATTCTATTGCTTTAAACCGTCTGTCACTTTGGGGCAGATTCCGCAGATCTAGCGAAGAAGGCGCAGTGTTTTGGAGTCCGACAGTGCTGGACATGAGGTGGCGCTCTTTCTGATGTCCAAGCGGCATGAGTAAAGGACTGGCGCCCCCACCCCGCCCGGAAGGCGTTGAATTTTTTAAATTATTACTTTAGTACATGTAGAAAGTGACCGGTAAAGCGTTGAATGGGAAAAGGCCAGAACAGTGAGGTTCTGGTGATATTCTCGTCTGCTGGAACCAACGGCTGCCAGGCGAGTGATGCCTTGCTTGACACGGGGCCCGTTCTCAATTTGCAATCGGAACGCCGAAGTCTCTGGTTAGTTTCATTGGCTATACATCATCAGTCCAAGTTGCATCAGCTCATGTAGAAAATGAACTAGGTTTTCATACTGCCTTTACGCCGCGTGCTCCTTACGTACCCCAGCTCGCTTCCAAGTTTCAATTGTTATAAAACTGTTATGTGCGTATCGTTAAAATACTCTAGCCTATGTGAGCTAGTTTTAAAAGCTGATTGAGCACATAGAAGAAGACTTTAACTTTCGTCCCAACTCTTTTTAATTCATTACCACTGCTTAATGTTTTAGGAAAATACATCTTAATTGGAATACATAATTATACCAATACAATTTTTGACTATGCACATAATTATATAGATTGATTAAGAGTAGAGAATGCTGGTAACGATCTTTAGGCTTGCCAATGACCACATTAATATTATTGTTTCGTATTATATTGTGGTTAATGAACAATGTTTCGAATATGGAATACATAGCACCGGTGTCTCAGTAATACATCCACCATCAGAAGTACGTGTTTAATTAAACGAAGTGTACTCTAAACGCTTTTGGGGACGGACATTTCAATCAAGAATTAAATGCCAAGCCTCGTGTGAATTTGTTACCAATTAAAAACAATTTTTATATAGGTATTTCGCTGATCATGGAAATGATCCACTCATCAGCATCAGTGGAATCCAGGTGGTGCAACGAGTAAAAGCACAACATGTGGACTTAGCTGTGCTGCTCAGTATATCTTTGTGAATTTACCAGCGTTACAATTCCACAGACAATTCCATTATGATTTTGTTTCAGTGATGTGAAGGTGTGCTATGTTTTGTTTTCAGGATTATACAATTCATCCTAAATGTAATATTGTGTCTTATTTTGTCTCAGTGTTAAAACATAACAAAAGCATAATAATATCTAAAAGATAATAATTGATTTTGTTTTGTTTCACGGTATTCTGTTAATTGCGACGAGCAAAAAAGCGACATGCATGGCATTACACATCTAAGTGGCGTTAGATATGACGTATGTACAAATATTGAAAGCTTTTAATTAAGGGCAGCTTCACACAGGTGGCAAAGCTATAGGTGTTTCAGTTATACGGCACGTGGTTGGTGGGGTCGCCCAGATGGATGTGCAGTTGGGGATAGAGGTTGTGCGGTAGTTGGGATGAGGGTTTCCATGGAGGACGCTCGAGCAGAGAGATGCGTCCTTTGTACTTCTCGTCCATCTTATCAGCTGCATTATTCAGACACAAAGAGAGTAAAATGCGGATATTTAAAAGTGTATGTTACGGGCCATTTAAAAACGCATGTACTTCGTTTATCCAATTTCTGAGGGCCTTAAAGTTAAGGAAAATGCAGCAAAAGGCCTATTGTAGAGCTGCTGTGAAATTACCATGATTGCAAAAAAAATGAGGAATAAACATTTCACTGAATCAGACAGTGATCTCCCCTTTCAGATGCAAAGTCTTAGGAAAACATACCATATGTTTTTCGCGGCTTTCGTCCATCCCCACTGCATGATCGCTCGGGGGTGGTCTTGGGTCTCTGGCCTCCCGTAGCCGAGCTGCCGCGAGCCCGTGACTCAGGCCGACTACCAGGGGCTCCAGACGATGGTCGCTGCTCGTAGATGCCCATGCCTAAACGGTGTGTTGTGGAGCACCACTTGGCTGACTGCAGAGGTATTAACATGAAACAGGTTTATATATAATTTATATATTCACATATTTTGCATGTCTGAAATATGTACGCTTTAATTATTTTTATGCATAAAAATGAGGTCAGAGACTTTTGATGGTTCAGCTAGAAACGTGCATTTGAGCTAAACATCAATACAATCAGAGCGTGCGACAAGTAAGCCTACAGCACATTAACGAAACTTTGATAGCTAAACCCAGCAGACCTTGCAAAAAGCTAACATTTTCGTCCATCAGAACTGATTAACTAGAATGTGTTCTAGTCAACCATAACTGATAACGGATTAAAAACATATACCCCAAAACCTGTTTAATTAAACAGAGCAGAATTCGGGGCGCAAAAATTCAAGAAAGGTTTTCATTGTTTAACAGGGGTTTATCCAACTTCGCCGTTCATGATCTGGTATTGTTTCGTTAAAAATTCGAGCGACAAGAAACTAAAATAATTACTTCAATCGACGCCATCGGAACGAAGATACAACTTTGAATGCTAACGACAAGATCAGACGTTTATCATTGCCTCTTGAGTAACCGAAAACACTTATTTTGAAGTTATGTCCATGCAGGCCACATTTTTTTAAATGCAACTGGAACATAAAAACTGACTTTCAAGTTACTATGGAAACAAGCTGCCGATAAATGTGCATGAAGGATCGAGATCCAGATCTCCTGTGACTTATTTATTACTCCATGCCTTTCACTCCTTTTGAACTTTATTTCCGGAAGCATCAGTTGACCATGCACGGTCACAGAGATCGACGTCATGTTGATCTCTTCACAAACACTACATCGTATCCCCTTTTCGAACGTCTTTCCCAGAGATTTTACACACATTTTTTTTGTCGTTCTCAATTTATTCGAACTACGTCAAGTGAGGTATAGACCCTTGTCACTCAAGTGAGGTATAGACCCTTGTCACCTACCTGCTATCTTTGAGAGAGAATTGTGAGAGATCGAACGATTATGCAGTGCTTGCAACTTGTGGTGGCATCAACCAGTGTTCGGCCTATGGGGATGTGTATGCACTGCAGGGCATTTTGGACACCCCTCATCAAGTATTCTAACAAACCCTCGGTACTAAGTTACATGAAATGGTCTATTGATTTCTAACAAAAGGCTCTACGTAAATACTGGTATGCCCCGGTGGTCTCACCGTGAGTTAAAGATGGAAGGGCTTCGTTCTAATGATTATTGATTATCGCATGGAGGTATCGCAATCTCACTCAAGTAACGCTTCTGAAGATATTTGGCGTTGTGAACTACTAACTACATTGGCCCAGCGAAAGAGAGCAAGACTTTGCTCATGAAATGCTTTTGACTATTTCATGGATAATTTCATCGACCGATTTTTGCTGTCGCAACAGCAGACATTAAGCATTTACATGTAATTGTTAACAAACAAAAACGAAAAAACCTCGGGTGAAGAACGCAACTTACAATATCCTCTAAAACAAAGTTTCAATTAAGAAGGGCATTTATTGAGATTCAATTTTATTTTATTTCACTCCGCCAATTCACATTTTACAAACAACGGCAAACTTGGTATACATTATATACAGCTATACAGACTTCTAACGAACAATATGAATCACTGGTAAAATAATGAGCAACTGCAACGATCTGCCCTGAGCAGAAGCACCCCGTCACCGATTGAAAAGAGCCGTGTTAGTCAGCAGTGTTCATTTTGTTGGTAGTGATGTAACCGTAACGCATGCATTTCGTCGTCGTTCGTGAACCGGCGAAGTGCAGCTCCGACCAAAGGGGCCTCCATTGCTAGGAAAATTGCGCCCTCTCTTGGTCCAGCTCGGGGATCATAGGATCAACTTTGTATTTGCTATGTGTAAATCCGGGAAAAGTATGGATTAAATGATGGCTTGATAGAAATGATTGAAAAAGATCATTTACTGAACTTACCAGTTCGGCAATGCCGTCAGCTGTCTTGAGTAACACAGGTACGAGGTTGACCACAGCGCCCCAGAGCGGCACCTCTCCGGTGTTCAACCCTCGAAACTCCTCCAGCGTCTTGTGTTTGTGTAGATCGGTGAAGTCGTTGTGCTCATCCAGGAACTTTTCCCAGAACTCCATCTCCGACTTGATCTTCCGTGCTACCTCCCTCTGCCGGTCGTGGACGGTGAGTTCCCCGATGGGCTCTGCGATCCACTCCCGGACCCGCTGGGCCAGGGTCCGGAGCGCGTTCACTAGCGTGAGGAAGTGGCCGATGACCGAGGTGAAGTGAGTTGGCCGGTCCTTGTCCAGTCTCTTGGAGTCCTCGTAGCAGTCCCGGACGCTGGCAATGGTGGTGATCGAGGGCCCGTAAGTAGTCGTCCGACCCTTCGGCGAGCGCTGCAGGCCATCGACGAAGCTTCGCGTCTGTTTAAAGAGTTTGGTGTAGTCACCCTGACGCAACTGGCGGACTTCATCGCTGAGTTGGGCGCTGACTTCTTCGATGTATCGAAGCGTTGCTGAGGGATCCTTGTTAGCCATGGCAAATATCGTGCGGGTGGAGTTGTATCAAATGCTGTGATATTCGGCCTTAGATTAACACGATCATCCGAATCTGAAACGGTACACACCACAGAAACCGACAACTGACATTTTATGTTGAATACGCCCAATAAAAGAAAAAAAGTACTTAAAATGGACGGATCTCATCATAGTATACATACCGGAGCATGTCGCAAACGCATGTTAATACGGTTTGAGAAATTGAACAGGGCTAAGCATTAAATGGTTTGCACAGAAGGACAATGTATTTTGTACAACATTAGAGTCCGTATCATGGTGTGCTTGAAGCACGGAGACACTTTTGGATCAAGGGTTTTAACGGCTGCCCCCCGGAGGTAAATATGATGATGGAAACGACCATTTTCCCCCACTGTTTCGGTTCCACTCCTCCTAAAAGTGCACACTTTCAAAGCATCTATTAAAACCAGCCTCACGTGAGGTCACATAAAGAAATCCTCGATATCAAATCCGCCAAACAGAAAATACCCCTCCCCTCACACAAGATAACCAAATTGGTCCCGGGTTCATCCTTGACTGGCCGCAGCAAAAATATACTTCGCTCACAACATTTACCGTTTAAGCTTGGATCGAGGGGTCCCCGTTACACGATACAGTTAAGCCTTTTGTTTGTATAATTATGTAGCTCGATTGAGCTTATACTGTGAGGCATAAACATATGGCCGAATGGTCGGATTTAATATCAAGAATGAGTAACATCAGCAGTGTCTACAGTCTGGTGTACTGATTGTGATATACCTGCATGCATAAAGCACACCACACATTAAAAATGGGCCTGATTGTAAGTTCCATATTTACTCATTGAACATGGCTTCTTAATATTATTATTATAGTACGTGTATACTAATTACTATATAATACATATATCTAACAGTATATAAATCACAATTTCACATATGAAACGGAAGCCGATAAGCATAATGCAGACTAATGTTACACCCGCGTAACTTACCTACACATAGGCCTATGCATTGGCAAATTGACAAGTTTATAGGGCAGAGGTCAAGTTCAAGTGGTATATTTGTACTTTGGAATCGTCTGTGACGTGGAGCTTATTAGGATAAAAATAGTACATGTACATGTAATTTTGTACCATGTATCCAGCTATCAAACTAATCAGCAAACGTGAACATCCTTACGAATATTATTGAGCTACGCAGTAGTTATGTATTTATGTTTAATTCCTTGAAGGTTCGATTATTAACATAATCCGTAAAAGTATCAACGAATAACACTATAATGTAAGTTTAAACACCAGGTTTGATGGTTGAAATGAGAAATTGCACCTCAGCCCAAAATTAACAGCATAATGATCAATACAACTACTGACAGTGCACTGCCAAAAGCCATTCAAATAAAGACTTAATTTCAAAAATACACAGAGTATGGAAAAAGGGATTGGAGAAACTCTAATAAAAAGAATTCTTCACTTTATTTCCTTTTGGTTTGCGTGGTGGCTATCGTCTTACGGCAGCAGCTACGATCTCCCAAATTTCTTTGATAGTAATTTTTGTTTAGAACTCGATTAATGTTCGAGGGGATGTGCATTATATACTTTTCCGCACACGGGGGGAAAGTTAATCGTTACGAAAACTATTTGCTATACTAAACTATAGGTCCCAGGTGTCTCAGTAGAGTATTATATATCCAGTGAGCTAATGGGTAGCCGGGTATCGATCGTTTCAGTAATGTAAAGTTTGTCGAAAAGATGATGACAGACCTATTCATGCGGGTCGAAATAGAACCACTTATATCATAGTCGCAGTGCGGTATATTCATTTTAAATAGGGGAATAATTAACTTCGTCAGAGATAAATACGCTAAAATCTTCGTGGTGGCCATGCCCGCTATAAGAAACTATCGTGCCTAATGTTTCATACAGATTTTATGAGTACCTCAGCCTCGTGGTCCTGCGCAATTCCAGAAATGAGGGGTCCGCTTTGTGTTCCTGTCACATCTGACATATGATTTTTAAAGTTCAGAACACATTTTGCAATTTCCAAGAGTGCAAATTACCTGCTAAACAAATACTGATAGTTTGAAATCAATCCCGAGATATTTCCATGACAAATATCAAAGGTCAGATGTAAAAATGTCACACTTTTGGACTCCAAATTTCTCAGGCTGGAATTACCCTCCTACTGCAAGTTGTTTTGGATACTTTTGAAAATAAAACAAACCAAGTAGCCGAAGAAAACAGTAAAAAAAATAACACATTTCAAAAATACTTAAATAAAATATGTATTAATAAAGGACCATCCAAGAGGTCTCCAGTGTTTGCCGCGGATAATAATGTCTCTTGATCGAGAAACGCACGTTCGTCACTATCGCCGGCCGCGCGACCAGGTAACAAACTACATGTACTGTGACTGACATGTTTGGGTTTGCCGAGTTGTTTGTAATTCTGTCAATTTTTCTAGCTGTCTGATTTTGCTTTCGGTAGATCCTGATTTATTTTGTTACTTCAAGTAGGCTTAATCGTAGGTTAATTCTACATGTACTTCTGTTATTACATTGGCAAGCCTTTAAAAGGTTAAACCTGAAAGTCATAGATTCAGATTTCTAAAAAAAGGGTATTAAAAGTAAAGATATACATGACACTGTAAAAGGTTAAAAATATAAAAATTAAGGTCATATAAAAATGTTCTCGGCAAACCTTTAAAGATGCAGTCTGACCTCGAGTTCAATATTTGCTTCTGTAACGATCACGTTTTGTTGTCGAAAGTATAAAATTTAATTACGATAATTTTGTCATTCATGAAGGCAAATTGAATTCTGGTGCTGTTTGGCTACGTGATGACTCGGTCAAGTGCCGAGCTAAGTTGCCAAGAGGAGGTATACCAGGCAAGATATGGGACGGAGGGGTACCCCCTTACCTGTCCAATCCCTATACACACTCTGGACTATTGTTACCTAACACATCCCCCTAGAAGTCCGTAAAGAATTCCTGAGATTCCGATCAAACAATGACCAACACAAAGGCGGGGTTCTCTCCGTCCCATATCTTGCTTCATATGAGAGGCGGGGTTGGAATGACCAGGTGCCGAGGTGATATCCAACAGTCAAGCGCAATGCACACGTGCACACATACATACAGTGTATAGGCCTACACTCAAATGTTTCTGTTTCAAAGCGAACATTTACATACCTGTTCTGGGCAGGTGTCGTGCCTAGCGTAACCACGGGGCTTCTCTAGTCCAATAATTTGCGGGTGTCAGGTTGAAATCAGAGCACACTAAAAAAGTAATACAGCCGTGAAAATGACTACCTTTACAAGCCAGTGTAACAGATATATTCACTCGGCATGCTTGAGCAGTTTGCGTTTATAAACAGCGGGCAACAGCATGTCAGAACGATTTACTATGAAGTGCAAACCATTGATCGTATCACAAAAAACCCACGACTGCACTGCCTTAGCAACGACCCCTGCTCCTTGGATACGGGCAAAATAATAACAAAGTCGTGGGAACACCATGATTATGTTTGCTCACGTGTGGCAGTACATGTACAGTATATACTCCACTATTTTTGTTACGCGTCCTTTTTAAGAATTGGCAGAGGGCGTCGGACCAATTTTGTTCCCAAGTGAGGTCACGTACGGACCGTGAGAAAAGTAATAAAATTCTCCGTAGGGCCAGGAACATACTTAGATTGTTGAATTGTTCTTCACTGCAGCGTGCAATGCACAAAATGGTATCATTCCACCTCAACTGTCAAGATGACGGGCAAAGTTTACAGTGGAAAGAAAGTGACCCTCTTTATTGCGCAGCATTTAAACAGCTGTACGTCGGCCTACGTGAATACTGTGCAAGGCATTGGTTAACCATGCATACTATGCTCATAGGTGGCTGCAGAACATGATTGCTTGAAGTGTGCAAAAGCACAAAAGTTGTGTCAAGTTGCGTGGAATGCAAGTAAAACAAATTGCCTAGCCTGGGTTAACAGGGTTATGATGATTTTATAAACAGAAGTACGGCTTAAACTGCCAAAGGCTAAAACTGCATATACATGAGGATACGACTTGAATATGAATGAGATGAGGACGCTTATCAATGACGCTCAATCGAAAAAAACACCAAAATTAAAAGGCGAATTTTCGTGGACATAATTTGACAATTGTTTATTACAAAACTACATTTTTACAACAGAAGTGACAACCTTTGCATTTCACTGATTAATGAAGTAAACAATACTTCATGACAGTAAAAATGTTAACTTTTCGGTGGAAAGTAAAACTTTTTCCGACCAGCGGATTTATTCGAAGAGTACAAAATGTAAGGACACTTTCTCACAGGGAATGTATTGTAAAATCACAGTTGCAAAAGGCATTAAAATATTTTAAATACAAATCTGCCCTCCCACCAATATACAAAAAAAAAATGATGTACACGGATATACCTAAATATTCTTTAAACATCTCATTAAGTTCGAGTGGTATCCAAGGGCTGTGTATAAACTACCTATTCTTCAAATATCTTTCACAATTTTGCCCTCTCAGTACTAAAACATGAAAGACACTGTAAATGCAATATAAAATGATCACCTGGTAATGTTACAAAAATGATTATTTTGAACGGATACATTGGACACATGTAACATTACGTAAAATTGCATATAGAACTATTCAACACTTCATGTGCAACCAACTTACGCACTGTACAAATGTTTTCATATCCTTATAAACAATGAAAAACTTTGATAGCAAGCGGCAAATTAAGCGCACAACAAAATGTTGCTGAAAGAGTTGGCCGAAGGTTTGCTTCAAGATTTTATGTCTTTGAAGTACGTATATGTATTGGTCACAGAACTCAGAGTCTCAATGGCTGCTACTGGTGTGTTCTACCATTACTTGTAATTGTTAGGTAAAGGGAAATTACGCTGATGGCATCTAAAAGGTTAGAGCACGGCCAAGGAAAAAGAATGCTGACCTACTGGTTAAATGCTATACAGCGAGTAAACACAGAAAGGATGTGATAAAAAGATTACAACATTACACCAGCAAATTGCTGCGAGCCTGTATTTCTTCAGCTACGTAATCAAATTCTCCCTTGGTACATACAGTAGCTTAGTGAAAAGGAACACTTAAACAGTCAATATGGTGAAAGTGAGGCAGTGTTATGAGTACTGTATAATGTGCTTAAAAATATTCTGAAAAAACGTGTAGAAGCACACATAGACGTTAGTGTGGTTTTACAAAAAGCTGTTAAAATGCTGAATAATGTATTAAACTCTTTTTCAACGGGGATAAAATAAAAACAATATCTGAACTGACAATTAAGTTCATGGGCCTAAACATTAACTCTGACAAGTACTTGATAAGTCAACTCAGCAATGGCAACTTAATATCAGTGCTTCACAAAACTATGAAGGAAAACACCTAAAACATAATGACGGAACACAATGTTTGCTGCAGTGCATTGTGGGTGAAAAGTGGCGATAGAAATCAAAGATGGCAGACACGATCGTCAGTCATGCAAGCCTTTGCGTGACTTTACAAGAACCAAACTTGCAGTCTTTTGAAAAAAAAAAGGCAGCTCGTAGTGTGCTTTATACATACAATGGCGCACATGTTACCATGAACCATATTGAAAAATATAGGCCTTCTCAATCTCAGGATCTTTTTGACAATTCTCTATGTGGATGATGTTAGGGATAGCGGGCATACTCTTGTCCCCACCTTTCACCCACAGTGCACCACAGTAAACTTTGCATTACATCAATGTGTTTTAGGTCTATAAGGTGTTGAGTAGTTGGAGCATTTCTGTGCAGTGTGCCTAGACACGGCCTGTGACTCCCCGGCAAGTGGATGTAACACCCTCCCATTTATCAGGATTCTTGCGGAAATAAAAGACCGAGCCCGCCACGATGACCACCAGCACCACCAGGGCGATGACCACCCCGGCCACAAACCCACCACTGACCGTGCCCCGGGCCACGTAGGCGCCTCCCTTGTCCACTGAGAAGACCACCTCCCGCCCCTCCACCTCGGCATCCATCCGCACCCAGTTGGTCAGGTCGTCTGGGTCACTGCGGTAGACACCCACCATGTCGGTGTTGGACTCCAACAGCTTGATGCGCACCTGAAACATCCGGTCGCCCACCGTGAACTTCTCCACGGGTGTGATGACCACAAAGTTGGTCTCGTAGTAGGTGCCCGGGAGGCTGGCCTCACCCCCTTTGGCCTGGACAACCTCATGGCCCCGTTCCGGACCCCACTCCTCGATCTTAATGTCCTCCAGGTGGTCCAGAGTTCCTTGAGTAAAGTCCAGAGATCTGTATGTACACAAAAACAATACAAACAGAACATAGAATCAACCTTTCAGATACAGACTAAGTTTCATAATTGAAACCTGGAACTGATCTTTTGTAAGATCAAACCCCTATTTTGAGCAACAGAATCCAATGTACATCCTATATTTTTTTCTTGGGGGTCTACAAAAAAGTTGGGGGGCAAATGACACGATGTCCCACCCACTTTAAAAAGTGGGAAGGCCATGTCCCCTTCCCAACCCCAACTGATTGATGCACATGCCCCCCACAAATTCCCAGTGCCCCCCCCACTAAAAAAGCACAGATGAATGGATATTGAACGAGGCTAACAAAAGCTTGCCCCCAAAAACACGCCACTGAAAGCTGGTGCCCCCTTGTGCCAGCCCACTAGTAAAATCCTTGCTACGCCACTACCCTGGGTATGAACTAGTGAAGGTTATAGAAGCACCATGTGACTAACTCTCTTGGGAAAATGAGTGGGTTATAAAGTGAATTGGTGAAGTGAAACTTGATATTTCGTCTTCAGGAAAAAATGTGAGTAGATAATCCATGAAATCTCTCTCAGCAGGATAAACATGCAAATAAACCCACCCAGTCTGTGACTCCACTTGGCCACCGGTCCAGCCGACGGCAGTGTATGACACAGGCTCACTGCGGCTGATGATGCGCCCCTTCTGGCTCCGGTTGGAAAAGTTATTGTTGCGTGTGCACATGTAGTGGTAATGCCCCGTCATGGTGACGGCCAGCGGCTTGGCGTCGTAAAACGTTCCCGCGTCGTCCAGTTCGGACATCTCCCCCCGGAACTGATCTATGAGCAAAGAAGGAGAGATCACTTGTTATGGAAGGGAAAGTAATGGACGCAGCACTGTTTCAGCAACTGTGATTACAATTATGAATTGGATGACAACAAGGATAGAGGTGAACATGGTGACTGTGGTGACAGAATGACGGTACTTTTGAATTTTGATGGTGATGATTGGGATGGTGAGAGTGGTGGCAATGACCAGAAAGGTTTCAAAAAATGGTGAATGACGATGACGCTTAACCACTTCCTACCAGGTTGAATTTGCATATTTGGGATGAGTTCCCGGGCGATTTTCAAGATTTTCAGTTTTTAAAGTTCTTCAAAAATTCAAAACTTCATTTACTGGATGCTTAAACAAACACGAATGACTGTCTGGTGGCTACTCTAATCTGACAGGCAACCTCCACTGACGGCTAAGTATTGCAGCCGGGCCTGTCGCCCAGTAAAGAGAGCCCAGATTGTGTGGTGTTGCTTGATTTCCTTTGCTCCCTAAATTGGCCAGTGCGTCGCTGAATGGCAGTGGTGTCTTTTCAAATGCAGCCAGATTAGCGTGCAGCGGCACTGTATCACTCATCATTGGAGTGCTGGAGCACTTTTGTCCCCGCTAATAATCCGTGGGCTCTGAATGCCAGAGACAGTGGTATACTGTCTCAAAACAGTGACGGATTACCTACGCTAAAGCCAGCTGAAAAATTATGGCAATTCCCAGCAGCTCAGTCTTTTGTTTCTAGTGCTGTCTTTTGTTACAAGGCCCAACTCCTTTGTCCGATTTCGGGCACCCCGGCTATGCCTAGAAACCCAACCCCGGCACCAAGTGGTTAATACAAATGAAGACAATGATGATGGTGATAAAAACAATTTTTGAGAAGGTAAGGCCAACATGATGATATGATTTTGAAAGTCCAGTGGCAGAAACAGCATGTGAATTGAACATTTGGACATTGAGTAACTTTCAGTAAAAGCAACATGTAAATTAACCCACCAACTTTGGGGCTCGTCTGTTTGAAACCTCCCCACTCGAAATGGTATTGAATTTGTGTTATTCCCGTGCCCAAAGAGAAACAGTGACAGTCAACAATGAATCCGCTTACGACTGCTGAGCACGGCCATGTCCTGCAGGTCTTCTCGACTGAAGCCCAGGAACGTCGTCCCGTCCAGGTAGCGTGGGTAGTTCCTACCCAGGTGGCCGTTCTTGCTGTAGGGGGAATAGTACCCAAGACCGCCCTCCTCATACGTCTGGCTCTCCAGCAGTACGATGTTGGAGCGGTCGGTTCCCGGCAGGCCCTGGCCATCGTTGTTGTTGGGGTTGGTGTTGGAACCAGTCCATCTTGGAAAGAAGAATGAATAATAAAATTAACTGGCATTTTTTGCACAAAATCCTGGTCTTCACTGTTGAAGCCGGTCAGAAATTACCCCTTTACAACAAGTTCCTTGGGACGCCACATATTACCTTGCTGTAACTTGATGCTTGTATGACATTGTCCCAGAATACAAGCACTCGGGACCTATTTTATTCCTTCTTCCTTGTATGCGGGATGTTCTGTTGAGAGTGGTCTCATTATCAGGGTCCAACCACATGTACATCTATCCTGTGGGCTGTTGACTGCTGGCTGAGGGTGTAATGACTACTGCAACGTGTACTTTCACGTACATTTCATTTGTTGCTGTTACCTTGTTCCTTTTAGAATGTGCATATACATGTAAGCCTACATGTGTGTTTATTTTAAATTGGATGTTTTGCCTTTCAATAACTTATATTTTACAAACGAGTCTCTCTCAAATGATGTAACTTCCAAAAGACTGCCACGTTCATCAGCATTTTAGACTTCAATTTTTTTTAACATGCATCGGCTGTGCTGTATTTCAAAGATATCTGGGTGAACACATGCACGAGTATGGAACATTGCCACACCGCGCACACACGGACCTATTTGCATTGTATACGATGTTATCATTTTCCTATAAAAAGGGCGTCTCATGGGAGAGATCTATACTCAGTGTTGCCTGAAGGCCTTGTAGAAAAATTCACAAGCTTGCTCAGAGTGGGATTCAAATCTACCATCTCCTGCTTCACCAGAGCAGAAGTCTCACCGCTCAAGCACCAAGCTTGCCGGTGAGTGTTTAGCAAATCAGAAAATACGAAAAAAGGAAGAAAGACTTACTGAACGTGGATGTACTCCCCGGGCATGGTTTCAATTCTGTTGGGCACAAAGTCATACTCCACAGCTGGGTACACCTGCACGATGTTCCCCCGCTTACCACGCACGTTCAGATTACGGATGGTGGCGGTGGCCGGCACGTCTGCCGGACGCCTGCGGATGGCGAATGTGTGGGACCTACGAGCGAAAATTCCAGGTAGGTTTGAGCATGGCTTGCCAACATCCTCTGGATGACTATGGCAAAAACTTGGACAGTGTGCAACTGGACTCACCACTGACCATTTTCAGCACTATCTGAATTAACACTCCCGTGTCATGAGCTAACTGAAGATCATGTTTGCTTTCTGTGACTATCAAGATTTATGGTACGTGATGTGACAATTCACGTCTCTTTTTGAACTGAAATACAATTATTGCTTTACATTGAGGGACAACATGCCAGGTAAAACAATACAGAAGTACACTTTGCTCAAGGTTTGATGTACTCAGGGCAAGGTTTTTTTAAACTAACTTGCAAATGCATTGTTCACAATGTTGGAAACAGTTCCAATGATTTGAGTACCTGTCTTGAAAAGTTCTGCCCGTTTGGGCTGTGTTGATAGCCAAGCGCAGCTCAAAGTTTTTGTTGGTCCCCTCGACGCTGCCAAAGACGTCAACTTCTGGGTTGTTTTCAAACACGTAGCCACGGTCCTCCCCTGCTTCCAGATTTGCAAATCCATACCTATAGTGATGAACAATGAAAACAGACATGGAAATAATAAACTATTTGGCCATTAGTATTCTGTTGTATAGGGGCTATGTGTGGAGCCATCTTGCAGGACAGTAGGGTACTTTGTTTCACAGGGAAACCTCCTTTGCACAGACCCTATGGAACAAAAGGTTTGGCCTGCAAGATGGCAGCCATGTAAACCCTCTATATTGTACCAAGATACATGTCGTGTTTTCTGCCCATCTGTACTCTGTTATCTGCTTTTTAACGTAAAAAAAACACAAATTCCTCAAGTTCTTAATAGACCAATTGTACCCGTTAAGTCACCTGACTTATGGTGGGTATCCAACATCAACAAACATAGCGTCCTACCACAGTGAATTGTGTTTTAAGTGTTGTTTACCCAAATTACGCTGATTTTCGGTACAGTACTGAGCACCTCAGTAGTCCGAGTACTGTACCAACCCTCGGCTGTATTTTTTGGTAAATAACACTTAGAACACATGTGCTACGAGAGGCCGCCATGTTTGCTACCCACTATAGGTCACGTGACTCAGCTGACGCAATCTATTGATTGTACCACGCTGCAAACTGCAACACTTAGAAGTTTCTTTGTCCTAAAGCCCAATGCAAGTAAAAAACCACTTTTTAATAATGAGCTGATATCATACATCACATCAATGTACATGTATTTCTCAATTATTTCTAGTGTTCCCAATTTTTCAGAAAGACCAACTCACACACTGCTCTTGTGGCTTATTAAGTGAAGGTCATAAACAAAAATACTCAGTGGTACAGTATGTATGTATAAACAGGTCAATCACTATTCTGTTACGATGCCAAACCAAACAACAGCTAGTCAACCTAGCGTGAAAATTAAATCCCGACTTAAAAGTGATTCATTCCTCCATGTGTGAAAATCTTGCAGAAAAGCCAGTCAATCGACATACTTTGTTGCAACATCCAAGGTGCTTTCCTGATTTCTCCGTGCATTGAGGGAGGCATTCACATTGCCAGACCATCCATCATATTCACCTGTTGAAATATTGTACCTGTAGTGGCCAAAACAAACCCAGAGATTGGGGAAAAGAAGAAATTGACATGACAATTAATGCCAGTCTTAAACGAATATGTAAGTAGCGAACATGAATAAGAACCTAAGAGAATCTCTGTGCACGTGCACAACTTGATGAGATCATAAAAATTTCAGAGCACCAGATTAGGTCAACTCGACATCACATCTCCCATAATCCTTTGCCATATGCCGTTATCTCAAGGCAGCCGCAACCAAGCTTTTGTTTTTACCACTGTGTCCTGAAACATGTTTCGGCTCTGGTTGCTGGTCAGGCTTTTGCAACCTCAGTTAAGCCATTTTAATGCAACTGACATGTACAATTTACCATCTATTTGCCACTTAACATATGCACACCTGCCAAATCTTCCGATTTAATTGGCCTGTTCCAAATTTTAAGTTTTCAGACCACAAAAATGGGAACATTCTGATTTCCATAACACTAAAGAAAAGAAAACCCAAAGTCTCAACAAAAGAGGGCACTGATGCAGAAGAAAGAGGACACTATTTCTAAAAAACAGGGTGCTATTTCTTATGCCCAAATGGCAGTTGGTGCAAATACTTTCATACATGTATGTTCTGATTTCTGACTTTCCAATGTCGGCAGGTTAGTGTATGCCGATAACAACGAAAATTTCCAGTAACAAAATTATGGGTAATTCTTTAATGACTATGTGTAGTTTTATTTCTGGTAGCTAGCAAAACAATGGTTGACTTAAATAAGTCAGAATCCTTGGGTGGTACAAGTTCCGCATAGCACATCTCATTAGTCAGGAAAAACGTCAGAGCACATTCTAAAAACACTATTAACACCTACCGTATTCTCATGACGCATCTTTCGTGCTCAATATTTGGCAGGGTCCAGTTGTACGACAGCGTCTCACCATGGACACCGTTGCCCAGGTGATTGTCACGTGACCAGTGGCTCTCCCGGCAGTCCGGTGCCGCGATGCCGTGGGCAGGGGCTTCTTCCCAGACTCCTCGGGTGCCTGTGCCATCCTGGGCATCGGCTGGATAGACAATGGCCTAGTTTTTTTAAGGGGGGGGGGAAGGGAATGGGAAAAGCCAATAAATTTATGTAGAGAAGTCAGTTTTGATTTGGATTCAATGTAAGACACATTTCAAATAATCCATGTGGCATGCAAACATAAAATTAAGCAAGTGTAAATTAAATTAAGCTTGGAATTTAAGCAGTTTAAAGTTTATGATAAAGCCCGGTGTTTAATCATAATGAAAAATCAAAAACGGCTGGCAAATGTTTTCCAGAAATTAATTGTAGAGCTTTCACTTCACTTGGAAAAATAAAGCCCAAACTGCGTTAATAACTTGCTGTGGACATTTTGTAACTCTACTGTAATCCTGGCTGTGAGAAAGGATTCCTGTTACAGCGTAATAACCAAAGCAAATCGATCCCATCAACGTAACAAAAAAATATTTCTACGACGGCAGTGGTACCTTGCTTGTGCATAGGTCACACACACAATCAGTGCTCACTGAATATATAGGGAGCAGGCTGTTCAAGCATTGAAAAACTGCATACTTATGCGAATGCAACATGCGCCATGTGTACAGGGCAATGCTACCCGTATCACCTACACACTGAACGTGCAGATGTACATGTCATTAATTAGCTTCGAACTGCAGCTGGTAGATAACCCCAGTTACATGTACCAGACACCATATCATTAAGAAGCTGCAACTTGGGGCGAAAGGACAGGAGCTAAGGATTGGTTGATGGTCGTAGAGGTGGAAGAATCAAACTTCACTGTCACCAGGAATGACACATTTGTATTGCTAAGTGCATATTTAATATTTCAAAGCACTGACGTGGAACTGCATGTGTGGTGATGATGTTCAAAGAATGAAATTTCAAAGCATTCAGTTACATGTATGTTATACATGAGACGGCAGGGAAGGGCTGAGCTGGCGCTCCAAGTGTTTGCATCTTTTGCATGAAGATACGGTGAGGATCGCTTGCTTGGTTGGTGCATGCATGTATTGGGTCAGGCGTTTACCTCGCATTCTTCCTGGGTGATGGGGATGATCGGCTGACGAGAGTTGATGTTCTCTGCAATCATCTCCCGAGGCAGGGTGCAGACAAAGCGGGACTTGACGTTGGCACTCTCCGCCTGGTAGTAGGGGCACCGTGTAGCGTCGTTTGTCAAGACTGCTATGTCCTACAATTCCAATTTGAAATAAAAAATAAAAGAGCAATGGTGGTTGGAAGCTAAACGACAAGTCTAAACATGCATGAATGTTCCATCAGAGATTTCCATTCACTGATTGAGAATCCAACAACAAGTCTCCCACGGCAAAAGAATTGCCATTCCAGACTTTTGAAAAGTGACTCTGTACATCACTGTAGGTACACGTAAATATACAACACAGACTACAGGAGTTGTTCGAATAATACACCAGGAACTGTAGGTAATTTCACCGATTTTTACAAAAGATTATACCACAAATCATGCATGATGCACACATGTACCAAAACAAGTACAACACATGTATTCAATACTTACACTTAGGTATGGTCCCCATGTACATGTACAGGTATGCATAAAGCATGTGAATGAACTAGACTTGACTTCGGGGTAATTTCAGAAATTAGGGGTCCAGAAGTGTGACATTTTCGTGTCCTTGTTACATCTGACCTTTGTTGTTTGACATGGAAATATCACCGGAATTGATTTTCAACTATTACTATTTGTTTGGCAGGTAATTTGCATTAATGTGTTCTGAACAAATGAAATCATATGTCAAATGTGACAGGGACACGAAAAGAATGGACCCCTAATTTTTACATGTTGCTTGAAAAGCATTTACATGTATAATACAAACTCAGATAAAGGCAGGGGAGTTTCTCTATGCAAGCAAAACAATGCTATGCTCATCAGCCTTCATCTTTAGGCTCTTGGATCAGACCTACTTGTAAGCACAAAGGTAATCTAATGATCCTGTTTTTCCCGAGTGCAAGCCTTCAATGGCAACCTGACAATGCATGCATCTATGGGGCTTATCTCACCCACCCCTCTTTGCTCCAGGTTTATAAGATTACCCACTTACTATCAGCTGTCACATGCTTTGCTGAATGTTTCAGATATCAGTGAATAAATACTCGGGATAAATAGGGTAACTATACCACCATAAATCCGGCCGAGCATTATCTAAAAAAGTACATGCCCATTTGATACGAACAATCCTGAAACTCTTCAAGAGATTATGCTGTGACGCAAAACAAACTGAATCAACCTGAAAACTGTTAACCTTACTTTTACACCTGCACATGTACAGGTACTCATGTAGGCCTGCATGTACCGTATAACTAACACATGTAATTAACCATGTACCATGCTTGATTAAACTAAAGACACTTGTTGTAATGGTGTGAATATCATGTGTGCAGGTGTTTGTTTTCCATTGCCTTGCAGTCGTTTTTACTTTCCAGACGAAAATGTACACATTTTTACACACAAAGAGGAAATATGAACTTCTCCCGGATCTCGCACAATTGAAAGTACAACTTTAAATAACCACAATATCAAAACACTATTTCAAATCGAACTGTAACTAACTTCACTCCTATCCTGATAGCGAGTGTCTTCGCATGCAAGCTACGTGGTAGCTTCAAGAACTCATGTGACACCTGAGTTCTTGGGGGGGGGGGCAGGGAAGGCGTAATGCCCCAAGATGGGCAAATAACAGAATTCATGAATCACATAAAACACTTTTTACAATTTCATGCTTTCCAAATTCTTCTTAACCAAAAGTTTTCCTTGCGGACACAATTTAGTCCAAACCAAAGATTGAAATTTGTAGTATTTGTAAGTTGGTCCCAACAAAGTTTATATGTAATGGCAATAGTTCTTTCTCCTTTGGCATGGTACCAGTAAGATGACGAAAACAGCGCCAAATATCAGGGAACACTGAAAACACTAAAACTACATGTACATGCCTTACAGTGGTGAAGTCATGAGCAACAGGTATCAGGAAACTTTGGCCAATAACTTGTTTACAAATGACTAGGTATATTTCTCAGTGTTCAGCGCACTTTCCTCGCTTTTTGGCTCAACAAATATCAGCGCCATGGCGTTTCAGCTTACCCTCCATGGCGATGGCCCCCAGTAAGGATAGTAGTCCCTCTCCTCTGGGCACTCATAACCCCTCCTGGTGCCCCCCGGGTTCTGGCGGGTGTACCTTGCCGAATTCCCTTTCAGGTTCTGTTGGGAAAAATGGTCAGATGAAAGACTTGACATGTGATTCACCTTGTAATACACTCCGATTTCAGCCTCTCAAACTGTGCCGCTTGTAATCTTTGCCCCTACTTGAAAATCTGTATCCCCCTTTTTATGTTTTTCTTTTCTGAAGGGATTTATGTGTGCATTCTGAATGCTTTAGGCTTTTGCCCCATTAACACATGCATTACAGCTACGTGCATTGACTTGTGTTGTCCATGTACATGTACGTGCTCCCCACGGTGCTCATAATAATGGACCAGTACTAAGTGTTTGTGTTTCTGGATGTACGGTGCATGTTCGATAAATATTCACTACTTCAGATCCCACCGAAATCTGAAAAGCTATTTCCATGACTTTCCAGGTTTTTTCCATGATAAAACTAGACAATTTCCATGACATTTGACACCATTTTGCCGCGCAAAGTTATTTGGTATTATGACCTGGCAGACTGTCACAGCTACTACTGTAGACAGATAATTTATTATCATTCTATAATCACATCAAAATTGCCCGTCAAAAATGGGAACCTTGCAGAATCTCAATTGACAAAAAGGTTTCCAGGACACTCTATTTTCTCCCAATTTTCCACAAGTTTTCCTTGACTTTCTAGGACCAATTTTTAATTCCAGGATTTTCCATGACCCGGGGAACCTTGTGTGATGTTTTCTTTTCAGCATTTGAGCCCAAGTCAATATTTCTGTTTTCCATGAAAGCATTTTCAGTAAACAAAGCATCCCCTATAAAACACGTCCAAATAACAGGAACGGGATATCTGTTACATCACGTTGCCACATGAGGAAAATATACCCACTTCCTCATACATGCACCTGTAACTGACAGGTAACAATTTCCTGTTACATCAGCGTATTCTTCTCAACCACACTGTCTCATCATTAAGAGATATCAAACAAGACCAACAGACGAACAGGGTGGAGACAATATACATTTATCCTATAATCTTAGCACAAATGTGGCCCCTCCTGCTTTCAAGATTTCCAAGACAGGGTAATTACACAATTGACAATTGACAGGGTCAATTACACAATGCTTAAGCAGCTTACTTCAGACTATATTGTATTTTTATTAGGGATTGTGCTGGTGAATAAGGAAGGTTTAACAATGTCTAATGATGTGGTTGACTGATGATGGTACATGTAGATCTGCTTCAGGGATTATACTGAAGGCTGGCTTTGCACTGAAAAGGGATTTGCCTGTCTGGTCAATAGAAAAGCACCTGCTGTACAATGTACTTCCTGCTAGCTGACCTTCAGTGCTGTACTATAGCACAGAATTTTGGGCAAGGGACACTTCCTTATACAAGCATAATATGCACCTTGCAAACTCATGCTTCCTGAAAAAAATCCAATAATGGTGAAATCAAAGAATGTACATTTATTATTTGAAGCTTAAGTTGAAGTTGCATACACCTTATTCAAAATAATCAAGCATCATTGGGACCCTGGCAGGATGCGATTTGATTCTGGTTGTCAATTTTAGTCATTTTGGCAAGGCTGCGGTTAAAGTTGGGTGGGGGTCCCGGGGGGTGACGTCAAGACTAATATTTACAGATGAGGAGCCATCACACGTACCTGGTCAGCCGTGAAGAGATTGGCCTGTCGCTGTCTCAGCTTGCAGTTAAGGTAGTGATCGTAGGATTCGTGCATGCCGTATTCAATGTCCTGATTACAGTCATACTCAGCGCAGTTACTGGGCCACTCTGGTATGGTGCTGGAAGTGTCAATGTTACAGTTAAAATCATAAAAACACAACAGACATGGCGGTATCAACACAACATTTAAGACGGTGGAGAGCAGACAATATAGTTTCCAGTTGCAGTGATCTATCTTAAGTAATTTCTTAGCAGGCAAGAATCTCTGAATAAAAGAAATGTACAAATAATGTTCCGAAGATCCCAGTAACTACATCAAGACATCAAATACTCATCGAGAGCAGATCGTCTGCGACACTATTGTCAGGATTGTGTTCATGGCTGGGGGAAAGGGTTAGCTATGTGCGACACCTGTTGGACTGCAAAGCATGCCTTATTAATTCAAACAGAAGAGGAACATAACAAAGAAACAAGAACACAAATGATTAACTACTTCCCTCAGGGGTCAATGCTTTTCCAACCCAACTCTGTTAGGCCGTGGGCCGAACCCTCAAAAGTGGCACATTCACCTGGTCGTAGATCCATCTCGGACGAGGTCCCCACACATGTACTGCAGGATGATCTCGCAGTGGGAATTTGGGTCAGAGCAGCTGTGCTGGTTGGTCCTACAAGTCACAGAAACACGATATATCTTGAACAGCACAGCTGACTAATTATCCCTGAAAGAGGGGTAAGGGGTGGAATGGGAGGAATCCTCCTGCCTTCAACAATTTTGGGGAATATCACTGCCATGCATTTTTATTTCACGCCAAGCCTTCAGGAGTTTTTCCAGTCATGTCTTTAAATCAGTTTGACCCCAATGTTATCAAAATCAGACAAAGCATTCTTGCAAAATGCCCATTTTTTCAGTATACAGTAGGTCAGCCAAAAATGTTCACTCTTCCCTTTGATGAGCTCAATGCACCTTCAAATCAACACACACATACATGTACATTAAGGCAACATTTTATTTTCAGATGCTTTATACTGAAGATGATCAATCCTAAATACTGTACTGTACATGTACATACATGTACATACATTACATGGGTAATGCAGTAATGGAAAGAAATTTCAATAATACCACCCATTTCAAGTCTTTCCATGGGCACACTGAGAACTACATGCACATGTGTGCACTGTTTCCATCTATCGAAATCTGTAGCCAAATTGAATTGGACTGGCATCAGTTATTACTGCTATAAGTTTGCCACCCAACTGAATAAAAAGGATAACTGTACACACACAAACCCGACAAGTAAAGTGTGTTGATTAGTGCTCGATTTGCTCACAGATGTCATGCATTTTTCTATACGGTTGACAGGCCACGCGCTTTGCTTTTAAATTACAGCTAACTCTTTTCAATGGAGTATTCTACAAAATCTTTCCAAGAGGAAATAACGAGCCCTGCCTACATGTAAGGCAGTAAAAGTATGTACAAAAAGAGGGATTCAGAACAACAGTACCATTCCACTTGCAGCACTGAACCAGCCATGTATGCCAGACTGCCAACATTGTAACCTCCTCGGTTGTTATTCTGCGAGTCAAATAACCTGGGGAAAAGATGGGAAGGGTGTAATTACACATGGCAGACAGCCGGCGACATCCAAGAACTTTGTATAAAATGTCTTTTGGCCCCTACACAATTCCAAATCTGTATTCTCGTGACTGAAGGATTCCTGCGTGTGGAGTGAGAATATCTCATAGCATTTCTAGCAACCAGAGAAAATGCATACTCTCATCCATCCACATTAGTATAATTAAACCCTGACCTCCCTCAGTCCTCAAAAATCATAATGCTGGCTTTTGATGATTTTGCAGAATTGAGGATAAATAGCAATTGAAGCAAATGATGATTTTCGAGAATTGAGGATGAACGATGATTGAAGCTGATGATGATTTAGGAGGATTGAGGATGAATGCATTTTTGAAAGATAGCAATTTGATGATTTTAAAGGATTGAGGATGGTGCCCAGTAATTTGGGATTAGGGGGTTAGGGTTAACAGAGGTGTAAGTGGCCACTTAAAATAAAATCTAAAAACACCTACAAGTAGGAAGCTGAAATGTAAAAAGTTCCCATACTTTTGTACGAAGACCAGGTACAAAAATGCTGAAATTCAGGGTCAACATCTTACCAAAAAAGCCAATATCAGCTAAAAAGCTGAATTCTCACACCCCTGTATAAGGCCCTAATGAAGAAATACAATTTTTACAATCGGAACACGAAGGGCATACAGGCTTACCCACGCAAATAAAATCAAACACTGAAAAATTACCTCCCTTGTGGAATTCCATGTGTGATGCTGAGGGACCACACAGAAAATGACAAACAAATAAAACAATCTGATCCCCCTTTGAACACGATGAAGAAAGTATCTTTTCTAGAATGTCCCCAATCAAACAAACTGAAACTTACAATTAATAATAATCCTTAAGAATTTGAGAGAATGGCAGTGTCAATTATTAAGTTCCTTGGCCCCTGTTCATGATTTTGTCAGTTGAGAGATCACACTGATTCTGACCTGTTTCCATTGTTTCGTTCTCTCTTGGCCTCATCAAGTCGATTATTGCTCCCCCTATAGTCAAATTCACACAGAAAATCCATTAAAAAGATATTAGTTTAATAAATTGAATACATGTACCGACAATGAGCTTTGGTACTCATTAGAATGGCATGTGACACTGTACAGGTATGTCTATGTGTATAAACTGATGCAAGAGAAGTGAAAGGAATCTTTCACTTTCCGTGACTACATGTACGTACATTATTACACTGGTTAGCACAAAGACATGGCATTTTACATTCCTAAACAAAAGTTGGGTTATTAGCTGTTGGCTTTGGGGTAAACCAGAGGAAACCAAGATAATGTGAATTGAACAAGTAACTTTGGTTTAACACTGGTGTATCATCCATGATTATTATTCAGGAAAAAAATCCTAATAAAGTGGACCCTCACAGTTTTTGAGTGTCAACAAAACCAAGTTTAAAAAGGGGCATCATAAATTAAGGGGGATATTAGTGCAAAAATGTGTGGCTTTAATAACTACAGGTACATGTACTTGAAGGGGGCACAAGTTGAAAAAGTAAGGTTAACTTTACACTGCATGGCACTAAAAAAATGGAGTTCCATGCTTCAGGGAATGCTCTGAATGAAACATTCTAAAAATAAGAGGAGTCACAACAAATTAATGAAGACAAATGTAAATTTGTACAAGTGTATCGACTATCAAATGGTTGCAGGCTCACGTTAGTCCTGCACAAATGTCAATGTTAATGAAAAATATACAAGCACAATGTACGTGTATCTGGCTTTATCACACATACTCATCAAGATCCTTTTACTGTAACATGTCTAATGTGCTATAAGGAATTTCGAAAGACCCATAAGGATTGTAAATCTGATGCATGTTTTCTGGTTTTGTTTTAAACTTGAAAGCTTGAAAGAAAAAAACTGAAAAGTAGAATTTACAAGTAACAGTAACATAGACAGTCAGCCAAGAGGGCTTGTGTGGATAGGACATTCATATGAAAAAACGACAGACAATATAACATGTTTTTTATCGTCATTACATACACACACATGTACAGTACATGTACGTAGCATCTGCTTAACAACAGCAACCAATCACTTGAAAACATAATAACG